>NC_137820.1:7671453-7716453 GCF_963921795.1 Nannobrachium achirus | reverse complement strand
CTTTTCCTTCATATTTCTTAAAGTCTGTGTTTTCTAAATTAATATTAATGTTAAGTAAGTATGGAATATGGATAAATCCATAACCAAAATAAGAAGAGACGAGACAAAGGACTGTATCTTAGATTGCTGTATTTGAAGAGAGTTCAGACAAGGAAGACAGACAGTGAGCATACCATAGTGGTAGCTTTCTAAATCTCTCTCTCTTCCAAGATGGAAGTTAACATGTATATAAAGAGTACAGTTATAACAGTATAAGTCGTGGGACTCATTGATTGGTTCCCAGATCATAACAAGGAAGACAGTGACACGTAGTGTTGGTAATTTTCCACTAGTGACATACAGTATAAACCAAAACATGATTATAGTCATGGCAACCAAAGTTACTATGACCTGTAATCTATTAGCCTGAGCTTATAGTATCCGACCAAAATGTGGTCTCCTACCAGTAAGACTCCCTAATCGGGAGATAAGCGACCGTTGGTCGCTTATCTCCACAAATAGGCCAAAAGTTTGTTTTACCAATTATTACACTAAGCCTAGCAACCAACTGTTTACCATAGCAACCATGTTTTTTTACCTTAGCAACCAACTGTTTACCATATCAACCATGGTTTTTTAACCTAGCAACCAACTGTTTACCCTACTAACCAACTGTTTACCATAGCAACCATGTTTTTTACCTTAGCAACCAACTGTTTACCCTAGCAACCAACTGTTTACCACAGCAACCATGTTTTTTTTTACCCTAGCAACCAACTGTTTACCCTAGCAACCAATTGTTTACCATAGCAACCATGTTTTCTTACCCTAGCAACCAACTGTTTACCCTAGCAACCAACTGTTTACCATAGCAACCATGTTTTTTACCTTAGCAACCAACTGGTTACCATAGCAACCACTGTTTTAGACCACTGTTTCTTGCCGGTCTTATATAAGGGTCATTTGTGTACGGTGTGATGTCATACTGATGTCAGCAGTGTGATGTCATACTGATGCGGAGATATGAGCAGGGCAAAGGTGTGACGTGTGACCGACGGACGGACGGCCGGTGGAGGTTTTGATACTAAACTGCGACCTAACGGCCGCAATAATACTGTAAGTTCAGTTCATAATATATCCTTATATGGTCATATGACCCTCGTACACAAACCATACAATTATGTATCATAATGTATATCCTATCAGTCTGCCTACACCTATATATGCATTAGTTTGACACAGAGGTTCACACAGGCAGGCACAGATGTGTGAGGAGGAGAAAAAAGGGAGAAACTCACTTCCCCCCAGATGACTCAATATGGCCCTTTTTTCTTTTCTTTTTGCTGTGTGTGTGTGTGTGTGTGTGTGTGTGTGTGTGTGTGTGTGTGTGTGTGTGTGCGTGCGTGCGTGCGTGCGTGCGTGCGTGCGTGCGTGCGTGCGTGCGTGCGTGCGTGCGTGCGTGCGTGCGTGCGTGCGTGCATGCGTTCCCACAATGCTGAAAACATCCGCTTTATCAACAGCGCTGCACATTGCAGTTTACTATGTATGCAGTTTTGCGGTGACACACATTAAACAGATAGGTGATTGTGCTGCTCGCTCGCGGTCTTAAACACTACACAGAGTTTTAAACGTATTCAACAACAAGAAGAAAAGAAGAAAAAAAATCCTTCTGGTATTATTACGGTCTACAACTTAGTTTGCTGTCTACAACTGTTGCCTGCTCTCACTCTGCTCCAGGCATCTCTCTCTCTCTCTCTCTCTCTCTCTTTCTCTCTCTCTCTCTCTCTCTCTCTCTCTCTCTCTCTCTCTCTCTCTCTTTCTCTGTCAGCCACATGCACTCACAGACATCGAAGGGGGCTTGAGCCCCAGCCCTTTTATCCGTCTGTAAAAAGTGCCCTCTCCAGACCATAAATGCAGTTTTTACTATGGTGAAAGAAAGACAAATACCCTCTTTCCATGCCATACCTGAAGGCAGCATTCAAGAGAATTGCCTTGTCCAAACTCTCCTGAACTTGAACGCAGCATCTTATGTTGAAATAATTGCCCTCTCTGTGTAGAAGTCCATCTCCAGTATTCACTTGATTATGCTTAGTTTAGTGTGGTATCAAGTACCGAAAATAGCCGACCTTCAACTGCGACACGCTGTGAGCTTGGAGGTCCTCTATTTTCAATATGTTTTACCAAAAGGCCCTTTTAGAGATTTCAGCCCCTGCCTCTCTAACATTCTCTGCACGTCCCTGCTCTCTGTCTCTATGTCGCTCCAGTCAAGGAGAAAGTATATTCGCATGTTTTTACTTAAGTAAAAGTATCAATACTCCAATGTAGAAATACTCTGTTACAATTAGAAATCCGGAATTCAAAATGTAGGCCCTACTTGAGTAGCCTATGGCGTCAAAATGTACTTAAAGTACCAAAAGTAGAATGTAGTACTCATTATGCAGAATGTCCCATTTCACAAGTTTTCGAATGTATACAAATCTTTTGAAAATAGCAGATCTACAAACTCGCGATGTGACACATTCTGAGCTTGTAGACTATATTCAAATGTACGAAATGTATAGGGATGAAGTGGTGAATGTATGTTTTGTAGTAATAATCAATCTACAAAGTAACTAGTAACTAAAGCTTTCAAATAAATGTGGAGTAAAAGTAGGCTACAATATTTGGATCCGAGATGCAGTGGAGTAAAAGTATTGGAAACTGGAAATACTCAAGTAAAGTACAAAAACCTCATAATTGTACTTAAGTGTAGTACTTAAATAAATGTTACTTTCTTTAAAACACTGCTCTGTTTCTGTCTGTCTCTGTCTGTCTCTGTCTCTGTCTCTGTCTCTGTCTCTCTCTCTCTCTCTCTCTCTCTCTCTCTCTCTCTCTCCCTCTCTCCCTCTCTCTCTCTCTCTCTGTCTGTCTGTCTGCGTTCAGCTCAACCAGTCCAGAACGAACGACAGACAGAGTAGCATCTCAGAAAGAGACAACGTGACTGCTTTCGCTGAATAAGATGTTTTTCTTTTCTCTCCAGCTCTCGTAGCCGTGAAAAGCGAGTCAGTTTAACAGCTGAAAGGAGGCAGATTGACTGTGTGAGAGCTCCAGTCTGGTGAAAGAGACTGAACACTGGAGGGAGTGAGGGCCGCGGGCGTTGTGCTAATAGTGATGATAAGGATTTTGCAGTGTTAGACAATAATACCCAAACCAAGATTCAAGATTGCTTTATTAATTAAGTCCCGAAGGACATTTGTCTTGGACATACAGGCTGCTGCACAACATACAAACAGAAACAATAGCAAAAAGAATGGTGCTGACATACAGTTAAAGTTATACCATGTAACTTTTTTTATAAAACAAATCTTAAAATTGTCCTAACTGTTAAATCGCTAAAGTTTCACTCCGTTAATTTCAGCTTTTAAAGCCTTCTCTTTATATGTTTTCTATGAGCCGTGAGGGGGGGAGAATTTTGCGGCAAAATGACGTCATCTGCATCATGTCTATACGCTGGCCAATCATATCGCCGATCATAAACACATGGTACACTACCGGCCAATCACAGGCGCATCTTGCTGACTTCTCAGGAAGTAGCTTGCCTCAACATAACAACAACATACTCGGGTGAAGGAGTCAGTTTCTCCGGAATGCCTGAACGCACAGGAACAAGGGACCCCTCTAAAGATAGATCTCGGCGAGCTGCAGGCGGACGCGGTGGCGAGAGGCCCGGTCCGCGGCGAAAAACGGCCGAAAGACGCGGACGCGACCGCGGTTTGCTATACAGCTCTGACCACTAGTTGAGCAACTTACACAGTATAGCTTTAAAGTCTTGCAGGGACCTGCTGGCCATTGGGAAAAGCGGGACAACTCCCGAACTGCCGGTTCATTCCCGGCCGGTCCAGGCCGGCCATTAGGAAAAAAAAAATACAAATAAAATGTCGGTCTTCGTTCCATTTTGGGGGCTGGGAGGCCAACAAAGTAAATCGTCGCTGTCGGGCAGAAACCTCGTATCTCCAAGTTTCAAATGTATACATTTTTTTCGCAAAGCAAAGCCCTGCTTCATCATACAAGGCCGTTGCACAAAAGTAGTGAAAACAGCAGATCTACAAGCACACAACGCCTCGCGGTGCGAGGCGTTGTGTGCTTGTAGATCGGCTGTTTTCACTAGTTTAAATCATTTTTAAAATGATTAATACAAAACAAACGGTTTTGGACATACAAGGTTTCCACCCGACAATGACGAAATATAACTCATGTACAATAATTGGCCCACTGGCTTGTCACTTGTCATGATCTGAAATGGCAAATCTTTGAGTAGCAGCAGTGCTATAGAGAGAGATCTCTCTCAATTCAATTCAATTCAATTCAAATAGCTTTATTGGCATGACTGTAGCAAATTACAATATTGCCAAAGCATCAAGTGCAGTGGAAAATAATGATAATAAAATAAAAAAGACAAAACAAATAATATAGAACATATGAATACAATAAAATATACAAATTCTGCCATAATGATTCAGATGTACAGAATTGAACTGTGTGTGTGTCAAGATATAGTCCATTGTCAAGATATTCACATGAGTGTATTGTTTGCTTACGTGTCCCTCAGTTTGTGACATGCAGTCACATATTGTGCAGCTAAATGTGCTGCAGGTCCCTCTCCTAGTAGAATGTGTTGTTTGTCATTGTCATCTAGAACTGTGAAGTTTGGAATTAACAGTTCAAATTTCTTAAAGTAGTCTGCTCTTATGTTATTATATTTGTCACATTTTAATAGAAAGTGCATCTCATTCTCGACCTCAGAGGTTGTACAGTGACCACACTCTCTTTGTTCTGCATGGAGGCAGGTAGGACTTCTTGTGCCGTCCTTTCTCTATGGCCAGACTGTGGTCACTCAGTCTGTATTTGGTCAGTATCTGTCTCCGCTTTTTATCTTTGACCATGAACAGATAATCTGCCAGTTTATATTCATGTTTTAGGGCCAGATAGCAATTAAGTCTGTGTTGGGTTTTGGTTTGATTGGTCCAATGTTCCAGATAGGCATCTTTAGTTTGTTTAATAATTTGGTTAACTCTAATTAGTGGCTGCGAAGCAGTGCTGGTCTGAGGTTGAGAGTGATCAATACAACTGTTAACCAGTTGACAGAAGGGACTCTTTTGAGGTTTCAACTCCTGGGCTTGCAAGGCCTGGAATCCCAGGGTGTCTTGAGGGCTTGATTTAAGATGCAACCAAAATTTTACAGTTCTTTTCCTAATGTTGACAATTAAAGGGTAACGGCCTAATTCTGCCCTGCATGCATTGGTTGGTGTTTTCCTTTGAATGTTTAATATGGATCTACAGAATTCTGCATGCAGGGTCTCTGTGGGATGTTTGTCCCATCTAGTGTAGCCCTGGTCACTGAGTGGACCCCACACTTCACTGCCATAGAGGGCGATTGGTTGAATTATACTGTCGAATATTTTAATCCAAATTCTAACTGGTATATCAATTTTGTAAAATTTTCTTTTAATAGCATAGAAAGCTCTACACTCTCTCTATAGCGTGCAAAGAGGGCCTCTGCAACTCTTTTTTTCCCGGGCTGAATCAGGGGCCCAGCACGTCCCTGGTTAAAGTGCTTTACCTTACACTACATTACAGTACCAAACACCACATTAAAGAGGTGGTGCCATAGTTTTGTACTTTTTCTGTACATCATGGCACCACCTCTTTAATGGCCTGAGTTCAACAGAGTAACGGATAGTGGAATTAATGAATACCTGTATCTGTTCAGGTGTCTTTTCTTGTTTTTTGTTTATTTTTTGTTTTGTTTTTTACTGGGACTCGAGGGTAGCATTTCGTATCTGAAAGCAGGACATGAGAGGGGTCGGCATAGCTTTTTACATTTTCCTCAAACAGGGTTTGGAGGGTGCGGTGCTCCGTCACACCCACCACTTTCAGTGCAGTACGAGCTAGACTATTGATGTGTGATTTTGACCTAACAGTCGAATTACCAAACCAAACATAAATTGCATACAGAAAATACTCTCAATCACAGAGTGGTAGAAAAGCAACATCACTCTCCGCTGGACGCCAAACACCCTGAGCCTCTGTAGAAAAAGTGAAGTCGCTGCTGGATCTTGGTACACACTTGATTAACATGGATTCACCCCCGAAGGCTTGAGTCACTCAATGTATAGATACCATTGGTCAAATATTGCGGCAACAGCAATCAGGTAAATAAACATTCAACTTGCACTGTCAGTTCAGTTGTAACTTATGTTGCTGCTTTAGCGGTAATATGCAAGGGCTTTGAGTTGAGTGTTAGCCTGCTGCCTAATTTGCGTGTCACGGCTGGACACTTCTACTGTTGCTGTTTTGTAATCTCTCCTCACTCGCTGTCTGTCGCTGACAGTCGCTGTAGTCTTCCGTGCTCTCTTTCTCTGTGACCATTGTCTGTGATTTGTTTCTGCTGTTTGTTGTTGCTAACTTACTGCTGTGGGTTCTTGACTTGTGAGGTGTGTGCAGTGGTATAAAGTAACTAAGTACATTTACTTAAGTACTGTATTTAAGTACAATTTTGAGTTATTTGTTGCTGATTTTACTTCTACTCCACTACATCTCGGATCTAGATATTGTACTTTTTACTCCACTACAAATTCATTTGAAAACCTTAGCTACTTTACTATTCATTACGATATTATAAAACATACATAAACCACTCTTTAGCCCTATTTTATCGGAACATAGTCGATCTACAAGCTTACATTCAGTGATGCAGTATTAAGGCCCCTTCCCACTGTGCCAGATAACAGATAAAAAAAATCTCTTTCTCCAGAAAAAAATATATTTTTCTCCATTAACTCATTCTGCGCGATCCCCGTAGAAACCGTAGATTTCCCGCTGTACCGCGGTGCCATGCCCGTCGATCCCGGAAGTTTAATTAGCTTTAATCATTATGAAAGGATTAAAAGTATTATCACAGATTTTCGCTGATTCTGGCTCTTTAGGCCCGCCCCCCTAAATGTATCCGGTCATTTCCGGTCTGGACCGGATCTAGCTTTCCGTATCCGGTCTGAGCCTGGGCCATAGTCCCGCCTCCGTTGGTTTACAGTGTAACAGAAGAGAAAGCTACTCGGCGATGGAACACTTGTTTTTCAATCGGATTTTTGCGTTTGGAAACTTTGATCCAGTCTCTACACGCCTGGATTATGATCCCTGCACATATTGTGCGTTTTGTGCGCGAACGTGTCCACTTGTTACCATAGCGCACAGTTGGCTTTTTTCAATGTTTTTTCATGTAAACACTGGCGGATAAGCAGGGATACAGCGTGGCAACGGATATGTCTATTTCAATGGGGGTTTTTTTATTCGAAAGCTTGTCACCGAGTCTACAGTCTACTAGATGAGTCGCGCACAGATTGTGCACGATGCGTGCGCGTGCCCACGTTAAAAGGTATAAGGACAATTTGGCAGCTGCTTACTACAGCTATGTTTAAAATGGCAGCAAAATTGTTAAAGTGGATGGTAAGATACAGATAAATAAAATATCAGTATTTTGCCTAAGCAAGAAGCTGTTTTATTTAGATGACAACTCTTAGCACTACACACATGTGACTGTCATGACTACCCTACACCACTGGACATCACAACAGTCTACCCTAATGTTGGTATTCCTCTTTCTACCTTCAAACAGCCCACATTTTTCAGCGATAATCAGAAGGCCCCATAGCAGAATCATGCTTAGGCCCCCTGTGGAGCCAGAAGCGGCTCTGGGTGATGTGAACACTGTGATGATGTCCCCTACATCAGTGGTCCTCAACCTTTTCAGGCCGTGACCCCCAAAATATTCATATTCTAACTGTGTTAGTTATGATGAGCACTAAGAGTGGAGGCATTACATTTTGTATAACACGGTTCTATTGTGAAAATAGCAGATCTACAGTATCCACGGCCATTCTGCGCACTAATGGCCGTGGATAGGCCTATTTAGGAAGGCCTTTGTACTCGACAGAAGAGTTGATGGTGAATGTTCATCAGATTAATGGATGTCGGGGTTCAAGGGGTTAAACCTAGAGCGGTCATCCAATCAGGAACATCACTAACCCTATCCCTATCCCTAGCCCTCAGGTCAAGTTCCATGGTATTAGTAGTTATTAACCCTATCCCTAGCCCTAGCCCTAGCCCTCAGGTCCAGTTCCATGGTATTAGTAGTTATTAACCCTATCCCTAGCCCTATCCCTAGCCCTCAGGTCAAGTTCCATGGTATTAGTAGTTATTAACCCTATCCCTAGCCCTAGCCCTCAGGTCCAGTTCCATATTAGTAGTTATTAACCCTATCCCTAGCCCTATCCCTAGCCCTATCCCTAGCCCTAAGGTCCAGTTCCATGGTATTAGTAGTTATTAACCCTATCCCTAACCCTAGCCCTATCCCTAGCCCTATCCCTAGCCCTCAGGTCCAGTTCCATGGTATTAGTAGTTATTAACCCTATCCCTAGCCCTCAGGTCCAGTTCCATGGTATTAGTAGTTATTAACCCTATCCCTAGCCCTATCCCTAGCCCTATCCCTAGCCCTATCCCTAGCCCTATCCCTAGCCCTCAGGTCCAGTTCCATGGTATTAGTAGTTATTAACCCTATCCCTAGCCCTAGCCCTCAGGTCCAGTTCCATGGTATTAGTAGTTATTAACCCTATCCCTAGCCCTAGCCCTCAGGTCCAGTTCCATGGTATTAGTAGTTATTAACCCTATCCCTAGCCCTAGCCCTCAGGTCCAGTTCCATGGTATTAGTAGTTATTAACCCTAGCCCTATCCCTAGCCCTAGCCCTATCCCTAGCCCTATCCCTAGCCCTATCCCCAGCCCTCAGGTCCAGTTCCATGGTATTAGTAGTTATTAACCCTATCCCTAGCCCTAGCCCTCAGGTCCAGTTCCATGGTATTAGTAGTTATTAACCCTAGCCCTATCCCTAGCCCTCAGGTCCAGTTCCATGGTATTAGTAGTTATTAACCCTAGCCCTATCCCTATCCCTAGCCCTATCCCTAGCCCTCAGGTCCAGTTCCATGGTATTAGTAGTTATTAAGCCTAGCCCTATCCCTAGCCCTATCCCTAGCCCTCAGGTCCAGTTCCATGGTATTAGTAGTTATTAACCCTAGCCCTATCCCTAGCCCTCAGGTCCAGTTCCATGGTATTAGTAGTTATTAACCCTAGCCCTATCCCTAGCCCTAGCCCTATCCCTAGCCCTATCCCTATCCCTAGCCCTCAGGTCCAGTTCCATGGTATTAGTAGTTATTAGCCCTAGCCCTATCCCTAGCCCTATCCCTAGCCCTAGCCCTATCCCTAGCCCTCAGGTCCAGATCCATGGTATTAGTAGTTATTAACCCTATCCCTAGCCCTATCCCTAACCCTATCCCTAACCCTAGCCCTCAGGTCCAGTTCCATGGTATTAGTAGTTATTAACCCTAGCCCTATCCCTAGCCCTAGCCCTATCCCTAGCCCTATCCCTAGCCCTATCCCTAGCCCTCAGGTCCAGTTCCATGGTATTAGTAGTTATTAACCCTATCCCTAGCCCTATCCCTAGCCCTCAGGTCAAGTTCCATGGTATTAGTAGTTATTAACCCTATCCCTAGCCCTAGCCCTAGCCCTCAGGTCCAGTTCCATATTAGTAGTTATTAACCCTATCCCTAGCCCTATCCCTAGCCCTATCCCTAGCCCTAAGTTCCAGTTCCATGGTATTAGTAGTTATTAACCCTATCCCTATCCCTAGCCCTATCCCTAGCCCTATCCCTAGCCCTCAGGTCCAGTTCCATGGTATTAGTAGTTATTAACCCTATCCCTAGCCCTCAGGTCCAGTTCCATGGTATTAGTAGTTATTAACCCTATCCCTAGCCCTATCCCTAGCCCTATCCCTAGCCCTATCCCTAGCCCTCAGGTCCAGTTCCATGGTATTAGTAGTTATTAACCCTATCCCTAGCCCTAGCCCTCAGGTCCAGTTCCATGGTATTAGTAGTTATTAACCCTATCCCTAGCCCTAGCCCTCAGGTCCAGTTCCATGGTATTAGTAGTTATTAACCCTATCCCTAGCCCTAGCCCTCAGGTCCAGTTCCATGGTATTAGTAGTTATTAACCCTAGCCCTATCCCTAGCCCTAGCCCTATCCCTAGCCCTATCCCTAGCCCTATCCCTAGCCCTCAGGTCCAGTTCCATGGTATTAGTAGTTATTAACCCTATCCCTAGCCCTAGCCCTCAGGTCCAGTTCCATGGTATTAGTAGTTATTAACCCTAGCCCTATCCCTAGCCCTCAGGTCCAGTTCCATGGTATTAGTAGTTATTAACCCTAGCCCTATCCCTGTCCCTAGCCCTATCCCTAGCCCTCAGGTCCAGTTCCATGGTATTAGTAGTTATTAAGCCTAGCCCTATCCCTAGCCCTATCCCTAGCCCTCAGGTCCAGTTCCATGGTATTAGTAGTTATTAACCCTAGCCCTAACCCTAGCCCTCAGGTCCAGTTCCATGGTATTAGTAGTTATTAACCCTAGCCCTATCCCTAGCCCTAGCCCTATCCCTATCCCTAGCCCTCAGGTCCAGTTCCATGGTATTAGTAGTTATTAGCCCTAGCCCTATCCCTAGCCCTATCCCTAGCCCTAGCCCTATCCCTAGCCCTCAGGTCCAGATCCATGGTATTAGTAGTTATTAACCCTATCCCTAGCCCTATCCCTAACCCTATCCCTATCCCTAGCCCTCAGGTCCAGTTCCATGGTATTAGTAGTTATTAACCCTAGCCCTATCCCTAGCCCTCAGGTCCAGTTCCATGGTATTAGTAGTTATTAACCCTATCCCTAGCCCTATCCCTAGCCCTCAGGTCAAGTTCCATGGTATTAGTAGTTATTAACCCTATCCCTAGCCCTAGCCCTCAGGTCCAGTTCCATATTAGTAGTTATTAACCCTATCCCTAGCCCTATCCCTAGCCCTATCCCTAGCCCTAAGGTCCAGTTCCATGGTATTAGTAGTTATTAACCCTATCCCTATCCCTAGCCCTATCCCTAGCCCTCAGGTCCAGTTCCATGGTATTAGTAGTTATTAACCCTATCCCTAGCCCTCAGGTCCAGTTCCATGGTATTAGTAGTTATTAACCCTATCCCTAGCCCTATCCCTAGCCCTATCCCTAGCCCTATCCCTAGCCCTCAGGTCCAGTTCCATGGTATTAGTAGTTATTAACCCTAGCCCTAGCCCTCAGGTCCAGTTCCATGGTATTAGTAGTTATTAACCCTATCCCTAGCCCTAGCCCTCAGGTCCAGTTCCATGGTATTAGTAGTTATTAACCCTATCCCTAGCCCTAGCCCTCAGGTCCAGTTCCATGGTATTAGTAGTTATTAACCCTAGCCCTATCCCTAGCCCTATCCCTAGCCCTATCCCTAGCCCTATCCCTAGCCCTCAGGTCCAGTTCCATGGTATTAGTAGTTATTAACCCTATCCCTAGCCCTAGCCCTCAGGTCCAGTTCCATGGTATTAGTAGTTATTAACCCTAGCCCTATCCCTAGCCCTCAGGTCCAGTTCCATGGTATTAGTAGTTATTAACCCTAGCCCTATCCCTATCCCTAGCCCTATCCCTAGCCCTCAGGTCCAGTTCCATGGTATTAGTAGTTATTAACCCTAGCCCTATCCCTAGCCCTATCCCTAGCCCTCAGGTCCAGTTCCATGGTATTAGTAGTTATTAACCCTAGCCCTATCCCTAGCCCTCAGGTCCAGTTCCATGGTATTAGTAGTTATTAACCCTAGCCCTATCCCTAGCCCTAGCCCTATCCCTATCCCTAGCCCTCAGGTCCAGTTCCATGGTATTAGTAGTTATTAGCCCTAGCCCTATCCCTAGCCCTATCCCTAGCCCTAGCCCTATCCCTAGCCCTCAGGTCCAGATCCATGGTATTAGTAGTTATTAACCCTATCCCTAGCCCTATCCCTAACCCTATCCCTATCCCTAGCCCTCAGGTCCAGTTCCATGGTATTAGTAGTTATTAACCCTAGCCCTATCCCTAGCCCTCAGGTCCAGTTCCATGGTATTAGTAGTTATTAACCCTATCCCTAGCCCTATCCCTAGCCCTCAGGTCAAGTTCCATGGTATTAGTAGTTATTAACCCTATCCCTAGCCCTAGCCCTCAGGTCCAGTTCCATATTAGTAGTTATTAACCCTATCCCTAGCCCTATCCCTAGCCCTATCCCTAGCCCTAAGGTCCAGTTCCATGGTATTAGTAGTTATTAACCCTATCCCTATCCCTAGCCCTATCCCTAGCCCTCAGGTCCAGTTCCATGGTATTAGTAGTTATTAACCCTATCCCTAGCCCTCAGGTCCAGTTCCATGGTATTAGTAGTTATTAACCCTATCCCTAGCCCTATCCCTAGCCCTATCCCTAGCCCTATCCCTAGCCCTCAGGTCCAGTTCCATGGTATTAGTAGTTATTAACCCTAGCCCTAGCCCTCAGGTCCAGTTCCATGGTATTAGTAGTTATTAACCCTATCCCTAGCCCTAGCCCTCAGGTCCAGTTCCATGGTATTAGTAGTTATTAACCCTATCCCTAGCCCTAGCCCTCAGGTCCAGTTCCATGGTATTAGTAGTTATTAACCCTAGCCCTATCCCTAGCCCTATCCCTAGCCCTATCCCTAGCCCTATCCCTAGCCCTCAGGTCCAGTTCCATGGTATTAGTAGTTATTAACCCTATCCCTAGCCCTAGCCCTCAGGTCCAGTTCCATGGTATTAGTAGTTATTAACCCTAGCCCTATCCCTAGCCCTCAGGTCCAGTTCCATGGTATTAGTAGTTATTAACCCTAGCCCTATCCCTATCCCTAGCCCTATCCCTAGCCCTCAGGTCCAGTTCCATGGTATTAGTAGTTATTAACCCTAGCCCTATCCCTAGCCCTATCCCTAGCCCTCAGGTCCAGTTCCATGGTATTAGTAGTTATTAACCCTAGCCCTATCCCTAGCCCTCAGGTCCAGTTCCATGGTATTAGTAGTTATTAACCCTAGCCCTATCCCTAGCCCTAGCCCTATCCCTAGCCCTATCCCTATCCCTAGCCCTCAGGTCCAGTTCCATGGTATTAGTAGTTATTAGCCCTAGCCCTATCCCTAGCCCTATCCCTAGCCCTAGCCCTATCCCTAGCCCTCAGGTCCAGATCCATGGTATTAGTAGTTATTAACCCTATCCCTAGCCCTATCCCTAACCCTATCCCTATCCCTAGCCCTCAGGTCCAGTTCCATGGTATTAGTAGTTATTAACCCTATCCCTAGCCCTAGCCCTCAGGTCCAGTTCCATGGTATTAGTAGTTACTATCCCTAGCCCTATCCCTAGCCCTCAGGTCCAGATCCATGGTATTAGTAGTTATTAACCCTATCCCTAGCCCTAGCCCTATCTCTAGCCCTATCCCTCAGGTCCAGTTCCATGGTATTAATAGCTATTAGCCCTAGCCCTATCCCTAGCCCTATCCCTAGCCCTAGCCCTATCCCTAGCCCTCAGGTCCAGTTCCATGGTATTAGTAGTTATTAACCCTATCCCTAGCCCTAGCCCTCAGGTCCAGTTCCATGGTATTAGTAGTTATTATCCCTAGCCCTATCCCTAGCCCTCAGGTCCAGATCCATGGTATTAGTAGTTATTAACCCTATCCCTAGCCCTAGCCCTATCTCTAGCCCTATCCCTCAGGTCCAGTTCCATGGTATTAATAGCTATTAGCCCTAGCCCTATCCCTAGCCCTAGCCCTATCCCTAGCCCTCAGGTCCAGTTCCATGGTATTAGTAGTTATTATCCCTAGCCCTAGCCCTATCCCTAGCCCTCAGGCCCAGTTCCATGGTATTAGTAGTTATTAACCCTATCCCTAGCCTTCAGGTCCAGTTCCATGGTATTATTAGTTATTAACCCTAGCCCTATCCCTAGCCCTAGCCATATCCCTAGCCCTATCCCTAGCCCTCAGGTCCAGTTCCATGGTATTAGTAGTTATTATCCCTATCCCTAGCCCTATCCCTCAGGTCCAGTTCCATGGTATTAGTAGTTATTAACCCTAGCCCTAGCCCTCGGGTCCAGTTCCATGGTATTAGTAGTTATTAACCCTATCCCTAGCCCTAGCCCTCAGGTCCAGTTCCATGGTATTAGTAGTTATTAACCCTAGCCCTAGCCCTCGGGTCCAGTTCCATGGTATTAGTAGTTATTAACCCTATCCCTAGCCCTAGCCCTCAGGTCCAGTTCCATGGTATTAGTAGTTATTAACCCTATCCCTAGCCCTAGCCCTCAGGTCCAGTTCCATGGTATTAGTAGTTATTAACCCTATCCCTAGCCCTAGCCCTCAGGTCCAGTTCCATGGTATTAGTAGTTACTAACCAGGGGCGTCGGAAGTGGGGTGGTGAGGGAGCTGCCCAAAAAAAAAGAAAAAGAAAACGTTTATCATGTATTCATTGATTTTTTCTGTAGTGCTAAGGGTTTAGGTGGAGTCTGAAAAGGTGAGTCTTCAGTCCACGGCGAAAGCTAGTGAGTGAGTCCGTTGTTCTAAGTGCGACAGGGAGTTTATTCCCTGTTATAATACAATATAAATGTATTATAAGTTTATTCCCTGTTATAATACAATATAAATTTGTATTACAACTATTAATTATAATACACTATAATGGATTATAACTGTGATTATAATACCCTATAAAGTATTAATGTATTACTATGATTACTACCAGTAAGGCTCCCTAATCGGGAGATAAGCGACCGTAGGTCACTTATCTCCACAAATAGGGCAAAAATGTGTTTTGCCAAAATCTTCCTGATCCATGTTGATGACATGAGTGTAGACATACTGTGTAGTGATTTTCGTGATTTTAGGGCAAAATCTGTAGGAGCAGTGTCCAAAAATGTGTTTTTAAAAATCGGCCTGGAGGTGGCGCTATATGGGACAGATTCATGTTGATGGGATGAGTGTAGACATACTGTGTACCGATTTGCGTGATTTTAGGGCAAAAATTGTAGGAGCAGTGTCCAAAAATGTGTTTTGCAAGAATCGGCCTCATGGTGGCGCTAGAAGAGGGCCATGTGAGAAATGAGGGGTGGGGTCTCCGCGCCGGCAAGGCGGACGAATAGGTACCGGCCCCGGCTGTCCCGGTCGCTCCTAGCCGGAGTTACGGCATTTTATGTGAGCTGCAGTGTAGGGGGTCCTCCACTGGGGGCGCCACCACTTTTGCATCCGTTCTGGAGCACCAGGAGTCGGTGGTCCCCGGGAATTCCCCGTGAGCAGCCCCGTTGGGGTGGTCATTTGGTCATGTTTGCGCATTTGGTCATTTTTTACATCTGGGGGTCCCCCAGGGTCCCTGGAGCTCCGGGGGTCCTTGGAGGTTGTAGTTTGGCAGCCAAGGAACGTGTGTGCAAAATTTGGCATGGATCGGGGCAACGGTTGCGGAGATATAAGCAGGGAAAAAGTGTGACGTGTGAGGTGTGACAGACAGACTGACAGACAGACGGAGGGACTTTCACTCCACTCTACCCAGGTCCTTAGTGGAAAACCTGACACAAGTGGGCGGTGTGGTGTGGAGTGGTGTGGAGTTGGGCCAGTGGAAAATGGGCTTTTTAAGCCCACTTGTGTCAGGTTTTCCACTAAGGACCTGGGTAGAGTGGAGTGAAAGTGGTACTAAACAGGGTACTAAAAAGTATCCACTCTAGAGTAGGTCTGAGCTAGGCCAAACATGGCCAAACACTTCATAATGACTGATCACTCACTGACACTAATATAGTTGTAATACATGATAATAGATTATATTGTGTTATAACCACTATTATAATCTATTAAAGTGTATTATAGTTATCATAGTAATACATTAATACTTTATAGGGTATTATAATTACAGTTATAATCCATTATAGTGTATTATAATTAATAGTTGTAATACAAATTTATATTGTATTATAACAGGGAATAAACTTATAATACATTTATATTGTATTATAACAGGGAATAAACTCCCTGTCGCACTTAGAACAACGGACTCACTTGCTAGCTTTCGCGGTGGACTGAAGACTCACCTTTTCAGACTCCATCTAAACCCTTAGCACTACAGAAAAAATCAATGAATACATGATAAACGTTTCCTTTTTCTTTTTTTTTTGCAGCTCCCTCACCACCCCACTTCCAACGCCCCTGGTTAGTAACTACTAATACCATGGAACTGGACCTGAGGGCTAGGGCTAGGGATAGGGTTAATAACTACTAATACCATGGAACTGGACCTGAGGGCTAGGGATAGGGCTAGGGTTAATAACTACTAATACCATGGAACTGGACCTGAGGGCTAGGGATAGGGCTAGGGCTAGGGATAATAACTACTAATACCATGGAACTGGACCTGAGGGCTAGGGCTAGGGCTAGGGTTAGGGTTAATAACTACTAATACCATGGAACTGGACCTGAGGGCTAGGGCTAGGGCTAGGGTTAGGGTTAATAACTACTAATACAATGGAACTGGACCTGAGGGCTAGGGCTAGGGTTAGGGATAATAACTACTAATACCATGGAACTGGACCTGAGGGCTAGGGATAGGGCTAGGGTTAGGGTTAATAACTACTAATACCATGGAACTGGACCTGAGGGCTAGGGCTAGGGCTAGGGTTAGGGTTAATAACTACTAATACCATGGAACTGGACCTGAGGGCTAGGGCTAGGGTTAGGGATAATAACTACTAATACCATGGAACTGGACCTGAGGGCTAGGGATAGGGCTAGGGTTAATAACTACTAATACCATGGAACTGGACCTGAGGGCTAGGGTTAGGGCTAGGGATAGGGCTAGGGTTAATAACTACTAATACCATGGAACTGGACCTGAGGGCTAGGGATAGGGCTAGGGTTAATAACTACTAATACCATGGAACTGGACCTGAGGGCTAGGGCTAGGGATAGGGTTAATAACTACTAATACCATGGAACTGGACCTGAGGGCTAGGGATAGGGCTAGGGATAGGGCTAGAGCTAGGGATAGGGCTAGGGATAGGGCTAGGGTTAATAACTACTAATACCATGGAACTGGACCTGAGGGCTAGGGCTAGGGATAGGGTCTGAATCTGTCCCATATAGCGCCACCTCCAGGCCGATTTTTAAAAACACATTTTTGGACACTGCTCCTACAGATTTTGCCCTAAAATCACGAAAATCACTACACAGTATGTCTACACTCATGTCATCAACATGGATCAGGAAGATTTTGGCAAAACACATTTTTGCCCTATTTGTGGAGATAAGTGACCTACGGTCGCTTATCTCCCGATTAGGGAGCCTTACTGGTAGTTATCATAGTAATACATTAATACTTTATAGGGTATTATAATCACAGTTATAATACATTATAGTGTATTATAATTAATAGTTGTAATACAAATTTATATTGTATTATAACAGGGAATAAACTTATAATACATTTATATTGTATTATAACAGGGAATAAACTCCCTGTCGCACTTAGAACAACGGACTCACTCGCTAGCTTTTGCCGTGGACTGAAGACTCACCTTTTCAGACTCCACCTAAACCCTTAGCACTACAGAAAAAATCAATGAATACATGATAAACGTTTTCTTTTTCTTTTTTGCAGCTCCCTCACCACCCCACTTCCGACGCCCCTGGTTAGTAACTACTAATACCATGGAACTGGACCTGAGGGCTAGGGCTAGGGATAGGGTTAATAACTACTAATACCATGGAACTGGACCTGAGGGCTAGGGATAGGGCTAGGGTTAATAACTACTAATACCATGGAACTGGACCTGAGGGCTAGGGCTAGGGATAGGGTTAATAACTACTAATATCATGGAACTGGACCCGAGGGCTAGGGCTAGGGATAGGGTTAATAACTACTAATACCATGGAACTGGACCTGAGGGCTAGGGCTTGGGATAGGGTTAATAACTTAACTACTAATACCATGGAACTGGACCCGAGGGCTAGGGATAGGGCTAGGGATAATAACTACTAATACCATGGAACTGGACCTGAGGGCTAGGGTTAGGGCTAGGGATATGGCTAGGGCTAGGGATAGGGCTAGGGATAGGGCTAGGGTTAATAACTAATAATACCATGGAACTGGACCTGAGGGCTAGGGATAGGGATAGGGTTAATAACTACTAATACCATGGAACTGGGCCTGAGGGCTAGGGATAGGGCTAGGGCTAGGGATAATAACTACTAATACCATGGAACTGGACCTGAGGGCTATGGATAGGGCTAGGGCTAGGGATAGGGCTAATAGCTATTAATACCATGGAACTGGAGCTGAGGGATAGGGCTAGAGATAGGGCTAGGGCTAGGGATAGGGTTAATAACTACTAATACCATGGATCTGGACCTGAGGGCTAGGGATAGGGCTAGGGATAATAACTACTAATACCATGGAACTGGACCTGAGGGCTAGGGCTAGGGATAGGGCTAGGGATAATAGCTACTAATACCATGGAACTGGACCTGAGGGCTAGGGTTAGGGATAGGGTTAATAACTACTAATACCATGGAACTGGACCTGAGGGCTAGGGCTAGGGATAGGGTTAATAACTACTAATACCATGGAACTGGACCTGAGGGCTAGGGATAGGGCTAGGGTTAATAACTACTAATACCATGGAACTGGACCTGAGGGCTAGGGCTAGGGATAGGGTTAATAACTACTAATACCATGGAACTGGACCTGAGGGCTAGGGCTAGGGATAGGGTTAATAACTACTAATACCATGGAACTGGACCTGAGGGCTAGGGCTAGGGATAGGGTTAATAACTACTAATACCATGGAACTGGACCTGAGGGCTAGGGATAGGGCTAGGGATAGGGCTAGGGATAGGGTTAATAACTACTAATACCATGGAACTGGACCTGAGGGCTAGGGATAGGGTTAATAACTACTAATACCATGGAACTGGACCTGAGGGCTAGGGATAGGGCTAGGGCTAGGGATAGGGCTAGGGATAGGGATAGGGTTAATAACTACTAATACCATGGAACTGGACCTTAGGGCTAGGGATAGGGTTAATAACTACTAATATGGAACTGGACCCGAGGGCTAGGGCTAGGGCTAGGGATAGGGTTAATAACTACTAATACCATGGAACTTGACCTGAGGGCTATAGGGTTAGGGCTAGGGATAGGGTTAATAACTACTAATACCATGGAACTGGACCTGAGGGCTAGGGCTAGGGCTAGGGATAGGGTTAATAACTACTAATACCATGGAACTTGACCTGAGGGCTAGGGATAGGGATAGGGTTAGTGATGTTCCTGATTGGATGACCGCTCTAGGTTTAACCCCTTGAACCCCGACATCCATTAATCTGATGAACATTCACCATCAACTCTTCTGTCGAGTACAAAGGCCTTCCTAAATAGGCCTATCCACGGCCATTCTGCTCACTAAGCCCATTTTCCACTGGCCCAACTCCACACCACACCGCCCACTTGTGTCAGGTTTTCCACTAAGGACCTGGGTAGAGTGGAGTGAAAGTGGTACTAAACAGGGTACTAAAAAGTATCCACTCTAGAGTAGGTCTGAGCTAGGCCAAACATGGCCAAACACTTCATAATGACTGATCACTCACTGACACTAATATAGTTGTAATACATGATAATAGATTATATTGTGTTATAACCACTATTATAATCTATTAAAGTGTATTATAGTTATCATAGTAATACATTAATACTTTATAGGGTATTATAATTACAGTTATAATCCATTATAGTGTATTATAATTAATAGTTGTAATACAAATTTATATTGTATTATAACAGGGAATAAACTCCCTGTCGCACTTAGAACAACGGACTCACTCGCTAGCTTTCGCGGTGGACTGAAGACTCACCTTTTCAGACTCCATCTAAACCCTTAGCACTGCAGAAAAAATCAATGAATACATGATAAACGTTTCCTTTTTTTTTTTTTTTTTGCAGCTCCCTCACCACACCACTTCCAACGCCCCTGGTTAGTAACTACTAATACCATGGAACTGGACCTGAGGGCTAGGGCTAGGGATAGGGTTAATAACTACTAATACCATGGAACTGGACCTGAGGGCTAGGGATAGGGCTAGGGTTAATAACTACTAATACCATGGAACTGGACCTGAGGGCTAGGGATAGGGCTAGGGCTAGGGATAATAACTACTAATACCATGGAACTGGACCTGAGGGCTAGGGCTAGGGCTAGGGTTAGGGTTAATAACTACTAATACCATGGAACTGGACCTGAGGGCTAGGGCTAGGGCTAGGGTTAGGGTTAATAACTACTAATACCATGGAACTGGACCTGAGGGCTAGGGTTAGGGCTAGGGATAATAACTACTAATACCATGGAACTGGACCTGAGGGCTAGGGATAGGGCTAGGGTTAATGACTACTTATACCATGGAACTGGACCTGAGGGCTAGGGATAGGGCTAGGGATAGGGCTAGGGATAGGGCTAGGGTTAATAACTACTAATACCATGGAACTGGACCTGAGGGCTAGGGATAGGGTTAGGGATAATAACTACTAATACCATGGAACTGGACCTGAGGGCTAGGGATAGGGCTAGGGTTAATGACTACTTATACCATGGAACTGGACCTGAGGGCTAGGGATAGGGCTAGGGTTAATAACTACTAATACCATGGAACTGGACCTGAGGGCTAGGGATAGGGCTAGGGATAGGGCTAGGGATAGGGCTAGGGTTAATAACTACTAATACCATGGAACTGGACCTGAGGGCTAGGGATAGGGCTAGGGCTAGGGATAGGGCTAGGGCTAATAACTATTAATACCATGGAACTGGACCTGAGGGATAGGGCTAGGGATAGGGCTAGGGCTAGGGATAGGGTTAATAACTACTAATACCATGGATCTGGACCTGAGGGCTAGGGATATGGCTAGGGATAATAACTACTAATACCATGGAACTTGACCTGAGGGCTATAGGGTTAGGGCTAGGGATAGGGTTAATAACTACTAATACCATGGAACTGGACCTGAGGGCTAGGGCTAGGGCTAGGGATAGGGTTAATAACTACTAATACCATGGAACTTGACCTGAGGGCTAGGGATAGGGATAGGGTTAGTGATGTTCCTGATTGGATGACCGCTCTAGGTTTAACCCCTTGAACCCCGACATCCATTAATCTGATGAACATTCACCATCAACTCTTCTGTCGAGTACAAAGGCCTTCCTAAATAGGCCTATCCACGGCCATTCTGCTCACTAAGCCCATTTTCCACTGGCCCAACTCCACACCACTCCACACCACACCGCCCACTTGTGTCAGGTTTTCCACTAAGGACCTGGGTAGAGTGGACTGAAAGTGGTACTAAACAGGGTACTAAAAAGTATCCACTCTAGAGTAGGTCTGAGCTAGGCCAAACATGGCCAAACACTTCATAATGACTGATCACTCACTGACACTAATATAGTTGTAATACATGATAATAGATTATATTGTGTTATAACCACTATTATAATCTATTAAAGTGTATTATAGTTATCATAGTAATACATTAATACTTTATAGGGTATTATAATTACAGTTATAATCCATTATAGTGTATTATAATTAATAGTTGTAATACAAATTTATATTGTATTATAACAGGGAATAAACTCCCTGTCGCACTTAGAACAACGGACTCACTCGCTAGCTTTCGCGGTGGACTGAAGACTCACCTTTTCAGACTCCATCTAAACCCTTAGCACTGCAGAAAAAATCAATGAATACATGATAAACGTTTCCTTTTTTTTTTTTTTTTTGCAGCTCCCTCACCACACCACTTCCAACGCCCCTGGTTAGTAACTACTAATACCATGGAACTGGACCTGAGGGCTAGGGCTAGGGATAGGGTTAATAACTACTAATACCATGGAACTGGACCTGAGGGCTAGGGATAGGGCTAGGGTTAATAACTACTAATACCATGGAACTGGACCTGAGGGCTAGGGATAGGGCTAGGGCTAGGGATAATAACTACTAATAACATGGAACTGGACCTGAGGGCTAGGGCTAGGGCTAGGGTTAGGGTTAATAACTACTAATACCATGGAACTGGACCTGAGGGCTAGGGCTAGGGATAGGGTTAGGGTTAATAACTACTAATACAATGGAACTGGACCTGAGGGCTAGGGATAGGGCTAGGGTTAATGACTACTTATACCATGGAACTGGACCTGAGGGCTAGGGCTAGGGATAGGGTTAGGGTTAATAACTACTAATACCATGGAACTGGACCTGAGGGCTAGGGCTAGGGATAGGGTTAGGGTTAATAACTACTAATACCATGGAACTGGACCTGAGGGCTAGGGCTAGGGCTAGGGTTAGGGTTAATAACTACTAATACCATGGAACTGGACCTGAGGGCTAGGGATAGGGCTAGGGTTAATGACTACTTATACCATGGAACTGGACCTGAGGGCTAGGGATAGGGCTAGGGATAGGGCTAGGGATAGGGCTAGGGTTAATAACTACTAATACCATGGAACTGGACCTGAGGGCTAGGGATAGTGCTAGGGATAATAACTACTAATACCATGGAACTGGACCTGAGGGCTAGGGATAGGGCTAGGGATAGGGCTAGGGATAGGGCTAGGGTTAATAACTACTAATACCATGGAACTGGACCTGAGGGCTAGGGATAGGGCTAGGGCTAGGGATAGGGCTAGGGCTAATAACTATTAATACCATGGAACTGGACCTGAGGGATAGGGCTAGGGATAGGGCTAGGGCTAGGGATAGGGTTAATAACTACTAATACCATGGATCTGGACCTGAGGGCTAGGGATATGGCTAGGGATAATAACTACTAATACCATGGAACTGGACCTGAGGGCTAGGGTTAGGGCTATGGTTAGGGTTAATAACTACTAATACCATGGAACTGGACCTGAGGGCTAGGGATAGGGCTAGGGTTAGGGTTAATAACTACTAATACCATGGAACTGGACCTGAGGGCTAGGGATAGGGCTAGGGTTAGGGTTAATAACTACTAATACCATGGAACTGGACCTGAGGGCTAGGGATAGGGCTAGGGATAGGGATAATAACTACTAATACCATGGAACTGGACCTGAGGGCTAGGGATAGGGCTAGGGTTAGGGCTAGGGATAGGGCTAGGGATAGGGTTATTACTAATACCATGGAACTGGACCTGAGGGCTAGGGATAGGGCTAGGGCTAGGGTTAGGGCTAGGGATAGGGCTAGGGATAGGGCTAGGGCTAATAACTACTAATACCATGGAACTGGACCTGAGGGCTAGGGTTAGGGCTAGGGATAGGGCTAGGGCTAGGGATAGGGTTAATAACTACTAATACCATGGATCTGGACCTGAGGGCTAGGGATATGGCTAGGGATAATAACTACTAATACCATGGAACTGGACCTGAGGGCTAGGGATAGGGCTAGGGTTAATAACTACTAATACCATGGAACTGGACCTGAGGGCTAGGGATAGGGCTAGGGCTAATAACTACTAATACCATGGAACTGGACCTGAGGGCTAGGGTTAGGGCTAGGGATAGGGCTAGGGATAGGGTTAATAACTACTAATACCATGGATCTGGACCTGAGGGCTAGGGATATGGCTAGGGATAATAACTACTAATGCCATGGAACTGGACCTGAGGGCTAGGGATAGGGCTAGGGTTAATAACTACTAATACCATGGAACTGGACCTGAGGGCTAGGGATAGGGCTAGGGATAGGGCTAGGGATAGGGCTAGGGTTAATAACTACTAATACCATGGAACTGGACCTGAGGGCTAGGGTTAGGGCTAGGGTTAATAACTACTAATACCATGGAACTGGACCTGAGGGCTAGGGATAGGGATAGGGATAGGGCTAGGGATAGGGCTAGGGATAGGGATAGGGCTAGGGATAGGGCTAGGGTTAATAACTACTAATACCATGGAACTGGACCTGAGGGCTAGGGCTAGGGATAGGGTTAATAACTACTAATACCATGGAACTGGACCTGAGGGCTAGGGATAGGGATAGGGTTAATAACTACTAATACCATGGAACTGGACCTGAGGGCTAGGGCTAGGGTTAATAACTACTAATACCATGGAACTGGACCTGAGGGCTAGGGATAGGGCTAGGGATAGGGTTAATAACTACTAATACCATGGAACTGGACCTGAGGGCTAGGGCTAGGGCTAGGGCTAGGGATAGGGTTAATAACTACTAATACCATGGAACTTGACCTGAGGGCTAGGGATAGGGATAGGGTTAGTGATGTTCCTGATTGGATGACCGCTCTAGGTTTAACCCCTTGAACCCCGACATCCATTATTCTGATGAACATTCACCATCAACTCTTCTGTCGAGTACAAAGGCCTTCCTAAATAGGCCTATCCAGTTGCTCAATGCCTCGCAACGCGAGGCGTTGTGAGCATGTAGATCGACTATTTTCACAATTTCTGCCTCTAATATTTGACAATTTGACCAATGTTTAATTTGTCATTTTAGAGGTATTAAAAAGTCCTCAAATTGTCACTTTAGAAATGTGCAGAAACCCGCTATACACTTAAACTTTATGTTGGTTTGTTTACAGTTGAGTGAGAAAACAATGTTTCACATTAAGTTCATAATCTGGGGACCCCCCAAAATAATTTGGGTACCCCCCTGGGGATCCCAACCCACAGGTTGAGAACCACTGCCCTACATCACCATCAACAGCCAATGAGGGACCTGCATTCTTGGTGACGTCACCATCAACAGGTGCGGCCTGATATAAATTACAAGGTGTAGTAGGCCATAGGTCAAATCTATGCAATATGACGTTCATCATTTTGATGACATAACCGGCTGTCTTATCTATTGACCAGCTTTGCAAGCTGGCCAAAATAAATAAACTGGGTCCAATAACGGCATGGCATCTACGTGTATCTCTTCCATCATGTGATCGTGTAGTGATGTCATTGTCACTATTGCCCAATCAGTGTCGCCAGGCATGGAGTGAGTGAGGTCAGACCAGAGCTCTGCTCAGCATCGTATAAGATTTGAAAATATTTTCCACACCTGACGATTTGATGTTCTTATTCCCTAGTTGTGAGAGAATGAGATAGAAAACATAGTTGGTCGGAAAGAGGATTACACAAATTGTCCATTACCCAACAGAACAGAATGTATAGATGCAGATGTGCTGATCAGTGTTGTTTTTGACAGCAAATTTTGATTTAGTTTTAGTCATAGTCTTTTGAATAAAATGTAATTTAGTTTTAGTCATAATTTAGTCACCTGAAAAGTTTTAGTTTTAGTCTAATTTTAGTCGACTAAATATCACAAGACTTTAGTCGACTGAATCTACAGTTGATTTAGTCAACAAAATGTTATTTTGGCAGGCCTTGATGGCATCGTAATGACTGATTTTAGACTTGATTGCGTGCTGAAAATAGCCGATCTACAAGCTCAGCTTGTAGATCGGCTATTTTCAGCACGGAAAACCTGAGAGCAACCAAACATAAAATGACTCTCTTCTCCACTAGTCCCTCCCTAACGTTTTAGTCTAGTTTTTATTTTGTTGACGAAATTGTCAATATATTTAGTCTTAGTTTTAGTCATCACAGCTTAGTTTTTATTTCGTTTTTATTTAGTTTTCGTCAGTGAAAAAAACGCAGTCAACAAACATTTTTCGTCATAGTTTTAGTCGACAAAATCAACACTGGTCAGAAAGAGGATTACACAAATTGTCCATTACCCAACAGAACCTAAAGCTCCCTATCACAGTCCATGTATAGATGCAGATATGCTGATGAACCACCGCTCCAGGAAGGAGTGTGGACTCAGTCTTCCCAGACTACGGTCTGCTGTTCTGATTTTACATGCTTCAGATCTCAATCCAGCCATGACGAACTCTATTGCCAAATTCCAATGAATGGACAGATCCCCTCAGAATCCTTCCGGGAAATCACCAGAATTGTAACCAGCCAGGAACAATTAAGGAGAAAACAGACAAACCAAAATCTTACCGTCATCACAAGTTTACCAAGACTTTGACTCAACCAGGAGAAGTGAAGACACATCAGCTGATCTATACAGGGAAGAAAACTCACATCTGTAAACAGTGTGCCAAGAGTTTCAATAAGTTAAGTCTACTGAAGAGTCAATCTGTAGGCCAGGGGTTCCCAAACTTTTTTTGTCTCAGGGCACCCCATAAATATTTTTTTTTAATCTGAGGCACCCCTACATTATCATTTTCCACTCCCAGCACCTTATATTTTTAGCATATTGTCGTTGTCGGGTGGAAACCTTGTATGTCCAAAACCGTATTTATCATCTATAAAATGTACTAAACTAGTGAAAACAGCAGATCTACAAGCAGTGCTTGTAGATCGGCTGTTTTCACTAGTTATGTGCGATAGTCTTGTATGATGAAGCAGGGCAAAAGACGGACACTTTTGAAACTTGGAGATACGAGGTTTCTGCCCGAGAGTGACGATATTTTAGTGATTATGTTGCAAGGAAAACGTTGAGATAATAGTCATTTTGGTTAGAACTGACTGAAAATAACTTTGTAATTCAAGTTTAAAATGATACTAAATATTTTTTCAAGTGTCCAAATAAATTCCAAATATTATCAAATGATCTCGTGGCACCCTTGGACTGCCGTCGCGGCACCCTAGGGTGCCCCGTCACCCACTTTGAAAATCCTGCTGTAGGCTGATTAATGCAGAACAGGTAGTTCCGACCAAGCAATCTGAAATCTGATTGGTTGAAATAGCTATCTAACCATGCGCAATAATGAGCATTACCACCCTGCGAGGGCTTGGAGCGCAAAGGAATTGAGTGACATTTTCAGAATTTTATAGGAGAGCAAAAACAAAGTTTTGATTGACTGTAACTATTTTATTTAAAACATATTTAAGCAGTCTGTACTCAGTGTTGGGAAAGTTCACTTAAAACATGAATTAGTTCAAGTTCAAAACTTCTAAAATGAACTAGTTCATTTCATAGTAACTTTTTTGGCTATTCAAATGTATTTTTGTAGACATTGCTGCAAGCTATTATTTGTCAAAATTACTGACACAGCCCATATAGAAACACACACAGCCATTATTTCATCCAACTTAACATCGAGGTGCCCAGTCTTCCTGCACCCTTATTGTGAAGGCAGAAGTTTCTAACCGTCGCGCACACATCTGCATATTTCCGCATTGGTTCAAATATTTTCGGCATGCAACACACGCCATACAACGAAGTATACTCAGGCACTCACACACACTCACACAGCGCTTCATGTGAAGAGTTTGCGAGGTCTGCGAGTCTGCAGCTGGGTGCTATTGGAGCATGTGAATGCAAAGTGAGACGAGAGGACAGAAGACCGCGGACCGCCGCACGAACAGGCCCGACGAGCGCCGTTCACGGACGTCAGAATGAACGCGTTCATCAAGCGGAAACAAAGAACGCTCAGTTCACGTTCGGCCCAAAATATGAGCGTGTTCATGAACGATCGTTCATTGAGCGTGTTTGGGTACAACACTGTCTGTACTTTTATACAGAATAAGCGTCAAGGAATTGATATTTATATACATAAAAAAGTACAAAAATATATTAAAAAAAAAATACAAAACTAATATGTTTGACCTAAAACGTCACTTACGCCCCTATACGCGCCAACATTTTATTGCTTTTTGCTTAATGTTTAGGGCATAGGTGACATTCAGAAAATAACACGCACGCGCGCGCGCACACGCACACGCACACGCACACACACAGAGATCACCTTCTGCATTGGAGTTTATTTAAAAGCACATTGCGGCTGCTGGGTTTGGGTCACAGGGACCTTCCTGCAGATGAACCTAACCATAAAGTGACAGTGCATTTATACTGCTCATTATCCCAAGGCTCCACAGCTGTGAGGGAGGGAGGGACAGAGGGACGGAGGAAGGAATGTCCTTGCCACAGAACAAAACGTTGATGTGTTTTTAAATAACCCAATGCAGAGCTTATCAGAGAGCGTGTGTGTGTGTGTGACTGCATGCATGGGCATCCATTTTTATTCGGTGCTGTGTCATTTTTTCCGACGTCCCATGTTCCGACGTCCCATGTTCCGACGTCCCATTAGTCAGACGCTGGTGAGTGCTAACCTGGTGAATACTAACCCTAACCCTAAACCTAATCCTAACCACGTCGGACTAATGAGATGGCAGACTTATGGGCAGTCCCCCTTTTATTAACATTATGTTATTTTTTGGTTTCCCTGCACCTCACTGGAGAGAAAGTATTTCATAACAAATAATGCTGCAAGATTTTTTTTTCATGTCATTGTTTATGGTTTATTTTATTTTATTTTATTTTAACAGTACGATACGCATCACGATTTATCACGATATTACACATGGCCGATGTTGGTTCATTCCTTGATACCTTTGATTATTGATGAAAACGAAACCATACAATACAAATTAAACAAGACCATTTGTTGCTGGGATGCACAGGAAGGCCATGTAAAGAGGCAGAGGACACCAATGCCTGTGCTAAAATGTGGGGCATGCGTACGCATGGGGGCATGCGTACAAGTGGCTAAATATGTATTTTTAGACACAATAAGCCAGCAGTTTCTTAATTGCTATTTATAGTAACATTTCTAGCCCCCATAAGTCACATCCAACCATGAAAGGTTGCGTTGTATCTTGGGAATGGGCTTATTCTGTGTAAAATGACATATTTAGCCACTTGTACGCATGCCCCCAACCACTGAAATAAGAATCTCTAAAACAATAGAAGTAAATGAAATCATTTTAACACTCATCTTTTATATTCTTTAATTGCAATCTAAAATATGAACCCTTGTTGTAAAAAACTAAAGTTGTCCTTTAAGTCAGTTTGATTGATTGATTGATTGATTGGTTGAAGACTTTATTAGAAGTTTGCATAGGAAAAGGTACAGTTTCATGACGGTACAGTTCACAAGGTCTACTAAAAGGAGATCCATGAAAAGACTAAGCTTATTTCCACAGGAAACCATTTAAGTATCTCATATAACATTGAATGACAGACGAATAGAACACAGTACTATGCAGTAGATATGTAAAGAAAAAAAGAAATCTTACAACAAAAATAGAAAACAGTAAGTCTAAACAAACAGTAAGTATATACAAAGAAGGGGCAGGGTTGGGCTAGGTTAGTTTTGTTTACCAGTTGCGAACGGCTGCTGCCTGTAAGTGGTTTTTCAGGACAATTTTAAAGGATGCTAGCTTCTAGATCTGCTGTTTTTTTTCTGTTTTTTTTTTCTTTTTCAATAGCCAAAGTATAAAATAATGGTTAAAGTGGTTCAAATCTAAAGTGACATGGATGCGCTACAGGTCTAAATGGGTCAAGACAGTGAGAGTCGCATGGACTTATGAATAATAAACACTATCTTTTTTTTTATATATACATTTTTATTATGATTTTTTGAAAGACAGGACATCACAGACATCAACAAGACATAACAAGACAAACACACCAGACTATCACACACAAATCAAACACGGGTAATTCACCTTATCACCTATCATATAAAAAATACAAAAAAACTATCTTTGAATGACTGCAACACATTGTCTCCTGCTGTTGCTTGTTGTTTTTCTTTTGCTGTGCACACTGTACATACTTTTATCGAGGTATAAAGAGTCACTGAGCATTGAGTATGCGCTGTTATTGCATAGACTGTCAATCATTGTCAACCAGCTCTGTGCTCTTTAGATACTTCAATAAAATAATATACGGTAGTGTGTGCACATCAAACAACAAGAGATCAAAAGACGCATCGTATGTCTTCTTCTATTTTCCTGAATGTATATTTTATCTGACAAAGGTTGCAATCATTCCGAAAATATGATTTATTCCTACACCGGTCTAACAGGGTCCCATTGTCTTCAGTGCATTGCATCGACAGTCCCGGGACCCACCGGTTTGCCTCCGAAGTAAGTCAGTGAGAACAGCGTATGTCAAACCTTTTAACTTCATAAGACCCCCATAACTCTGAGAGTGTACCAAATACCGATGGAACTAAATGGACCTCAAACCAGTCAAAATAATTGAATTGAGATACAGTATATTATTTTTATATATGTAGAAACATGGACATAAAAGTAACTCACACCCATTGGCCTAGCAATCCAACCGCATACTGTACCACATAGGCTCTGATGCATGACAGCGTGTCACGGGTTCGAGTCCCGATCCTGACGACCTTTGCTGCGTGTCACTCCCCATCTCTCTCCCCATTTACTGTCAGTCTACTGTCCTATCAAACAAACACACAAAAAAGTAACTCAAAATTGTACTTAACTCATTAACTCATTCGTAGTTTACGGCCGTAAAGCCCGTTAATTTCTCTATGTCTTTCACTGCCGGCTTCTCCTACCTGTTAACGTGGGCGCTCGTCCAGTTCCCATCGTGCGTGATCGGACACTGCTTATGCATCGTGTGTTCGCGTATTCCATCAGCTTCTCAAATCCGTTGAAACTTTTTCAATTGATCAATAAGTTCTCCATCTGTAAGCCGCGGAGTGCAGACAGAAAGTTAACGGGCCAAAATAGAGGACGGACTTCCGCTTCCGGTTCAGGGACTCCAATGTTAAAGTTGTCCGCTCAATAATGTGTCCGTGTAGAAACCGATCACGGAGCATTAGTTCCGGCCTATTTTAGTTCGGTTCGATAAAAAAATGTTTTTTAATTCATTTTTATTACATTTACGGGCTCTACGGGCATGGCAGAGAAGGGGTACAAAGGGGTATTTTGATGGCAGAGTTTGAGTTAAAACTCAAATTATTGCTTTTGGGGGGGTCCCTGGAACAAACTATTTTGAGATGGGGTTTGGCAGCCAAATAACATAACTTTGGGGGTCTTTGAAAGTGTACAAATGGAACCAAAACGGACATTTAGTTAAATACTTTCTATGCAGCGCTGCCACCAAGAACAGAGAGAGAGAGACAGAGAGAGAGAGAGAGAGAGAGAGAGAGAGAGAGAGAGAGAGAGAGACAGAGAGAGAGAGAGAGAGAGAGAAGGAGGACAGTTGTCAGGATGATAAAGCTGCACCTGGTGTGTTCAGCAGTTTAGTGCCTCGTCTAAAATAACAGGGAACAAAAAGTGCTGCATTGCCCGTTTGGGAATCGCCGTCGCGCGAGGCGAGCCGCTCGTGTCCGTGGATTGTATCTGCCCGCCCCGGGCTGGACTATAGTATTTCTATTTGGGCCAATTTGTCTCTCTCTCTCTCTCTCTCTCTCTCTCTCTCTCTCTCTCTCTCTCTCTCTCTCTCTCTCTCTCTCTCTCTCTCTCTCTCTCTCTCTCTCTCTCTCTCCTCCTGTCCAGAAGAACAGCTCTGCCTGGGAGGCTAATCCTGTTCCCTCCTCCTCCTTCCTTTCTCTCTCTCTCTCTCTCTCTCTCTCTCTCTCTCTCTCTCTCTCTGTATGTGTGAGGTACGGACTGCCGGTGATGCTGACTGTTGATAATGGGCTGGATGGCTGGCGTGGCGTCCCATTGTGCCGAGTGTTGGCTTTCTGTACTGTAGCAGTGGAGGCTGAACCACCGGCCGGCCGGCCACACACGGCTTGTTTATCGCCGCTGTCGCAGTGGAAACCTTGTATGTCCAAGAGCGTTACTTTTCTAGGAAAGACAGAAAAGGTATCTGTGTTGCGATGGATTCGATGTAGGATGTAGTTGCTATTTGGGGACTGCACATACTGTAAGTCCGACTGCCCATAAGTCAGACATCTCATTACGCCGCTGGTGGTTAGGGTTGGGTTTAGGGTTAGGTTTTGTTAGGCTGTTGTTAATAGGCTGCTTTTCGTTGGTTAAATATTCATAAAAAACCCACAGATAGCCTGCACTTAATCACTTTCACTTTCCAAAATGGAGGGTGCGCTCGTGCACACACACGCGCGCACACACACACACACACACACACACACACACACACACACACACCAGTGTTGTACCCGAACGCGTTCAAAGAACGATCGTTCATGAACACGTTCATATTTTGGGCGAACGTGAACTGAACGTAATTGTTTTCGCTTGATGAACGATATTGTCGAACGCGGTCATTCTGACGCCCGTGAACGACGTTCGTCGGCGTTCGTCGGCTGTTCATGCGGCGGTCCGCGCCTCCGCGGTTGTCTGTCCTCTCCTCTGTCTTTTCATTCACATGCTCCAATAGCACGCACTGTGTGCCCATTCACTGAGCTGAAGTGTATTCTCTCGGTGGAACACTGTCTTACGGACTAGTATAGCGCTGCCCCTAAGCTCCCCCATGCCCCCTCCCCTTTCTACACACAACACTTCAGCTCAGTCTGCACTCTTAGTAGAGGAAAAAAACATAAAAAAGAGCCTTAGTTTTTGAGGTACCCCTACCCGGGGTAGAACAAAACGCGACATAGTTTTTTCATATCTTTAGGATGTCCCCTTCATGAAATGGATTGTCCCAAGTTTTACTTTTACTGCAAAAGTCATGAAATTGATCCATGAAGGGACTCACCACATAAGCAAAAAAACGCCTATACTGAAAGATGGAGTTCCAAGTCAAACCTTTGTCATTTTCTACCTGCAGGTTGTTTTTACCCCATACTTGCACAGAAGGTCTACATGTAGTGTCCTTACATCTCAGAACAATCAGAATGCAAAAAGATGGTTCTGTTTTGAATCTGCAGCCTTTTATATAAGGACTTTCTATAGGCGGAAATTACATTTCTAAGGAATATTCCCCTGTAAGTCTGGGGATAATCTTCTATAAGGGGTAGAACAAAACGCGACATAGTTCTTTCAAATCTTTAGGATGTCCCCTTCATGAAATGGATTGTCCCGAGTTTTACTTTTACTGCAAAAGTCATGAAATTGATCCATGAAGGGACTCACCACATAGGCAAAAAACGCCTATCCTGAAAGATGGAGTTCCAATGCAATCCTTTGTCATTTTCTACCTGCTGGTTGTTTTTACCTCATACTTGCACAGATGGTGTACAGGTAGCATCCTTACATCCCAGAAGAATCAGAATGCAAAAATTTGATTCTGTTTTGAATCTGCAGCCTTTTATATAAGGACTTTCTATAGGCGGAAATGACATTCCTAAGGAAAATCCTGGAGATAATCTTCTATAAGGGGTAGTACAAACCCTGACAGTGTTTTACTTGTCCTCTTCATGAAATGGATGGTCAGTAGTTTTACTTTTACTGTAGAAGTCATGAAATTGATCCATAAAGGCACTCACCATAAAAAAAGACAACCCTGACAGATGGAGTTCCAAGTCAATCCTTTGTCATTTTTTTCACCTCAAAAGCAGCAAATATTGTTCTATAAGCAGTCTATGGTAGTCAGACTTAAATGCAGTATGTATGTAGGCCTATATTCAGTAGAATACACTACACAATGTTTGATTATTTGGCGTGCAGTAAGCCAAAGATTCTCAGATCCTGAAGCTCATGTATGTGCTTCGCCAGCTTGTCGAAAGCTGTTGTTTTGCTTATTCTGAACATGCTGCTCGTTGCATTGCATCCAGTCAATGCGTGCCATGCTGAAGACTCTCACACAAAGCCACCCTCAATGTATTTGTAATATCAGACATTGGATGTATCGTTCTCTATCCCATGACCAGCATGCATGAAAATGGCAGCTATTCCAAGGAGTTGTTGACTGACAGTAGATGAGCAACACAAGTATATCCATAGTACTGTACATATAAATTAGGTCAGGGTGTGAGAACCTTTGGCTTGACAGATAGTCTACCAGAGGCTTCAGCATGTTCAACACAATATGCCCTCACTCTCTATGGCCTAAAAAAGAAAGCAAAGGGCCAGGTGTGTTCTAGTCTTGATGAGCTCCGTTGTATTCTTGCATCATGACAGACATGCCATATATGGTGCCACAATCATGTCCCCAAACCCCTTCTGTGGAATCCATTTGGGAAGGGTTGGATGCTAAAGGATACATCACTACAGCCTGTCCTGTTCAAAAAATAGCCTGCACCAAGCAGTAAGAGACCTCACCCAACTCTACTGCTATGATAAGGATTGTTGCAGTCAAAGTAGTATGTTCCTCAATGTCTCTCTGTGGGATTGTGTTGTACATAATATTGCTCCTGTCTTTACAGTACATTGCATTGCCTGTAAACTCAAATAAACAAGAAATGACACAATCCTTTTATACCAGCTTGTGCCTTGTGGACCAGCCTTGACTGTGGATCATTGTAGTGGCCTTGTGGTTGTAATCCACTGGGAACTGAATTCCTTCTTACCATTTATATCATACCATATTTATTACCATAACATAAATAGTAAGACGAAATTCAATTAATCCATTGACAAGCCATTGACCAATAGATACACAGCCGATTACGTCACGAAATCTCCTGACAAAATTATGTCAGAATTTGGGAGATCCCAGCTTTGTATCCATTGACGAGCTTTGCAAATTGGTCAGTCCCCCTCACACTCAAAATATTGAAAAAGAAATAAACGAAATAAATTAAAATGAGAAAAAGCTGCTGTTTGATTATTTGGCATGCAGTAAGAATGGCACACATATATACCTATACCTGAGAACCATCCGTAGATTCTATGACTATGAAGTGTGTAGAGACATGGTATAAAATTGTAATCCCACTACATTTTGTTGTATTTGAGGCAGTATAGAGGAAAAAAGAGGAAAAAAATAGAGGAAAAAAAAACTCCTGATTCACAATACAAGCATATTCTGACATATTCTTCTGGTTTCTTTTGTTTGTTGGTGTATTCCCTATTGACAATCTGAATGGAGCTCGTTAATTTGTATTGATAATGAGCACCTTATCGATCCTGCTTATTGACCCGGGCTTTTATCAAGCCCACTGTTGAGCGCTTTATACTATTTTGTGGGAAGATGTGAGATGACAAATTCTGAACAGAACTGGTATCTTTTTTAATTGGCCAGTTGTTGTGACTGTGAGTGGGGGGCTCTCTCTATTCCGATATGTCGCCACTCCGACAGTGACTTCTTATTGTCGGAGTGGCAACACGTCCATAGAGGTTAGGGTTAGGGTAAGAGATAGGGTTAGTGTCTGTCGGAAAGGAGACATGTCGGAATGAAGATGAGAATTGACAAAAGTAAAAAATATTATCATTTAATATCTTTTAAAAATCATTCATTAGTGTGCAGTAAGTGTTAAATGGCTATATATTATGAATAGTACTGTAACAATGTATTGATCGCCTCTTGTCTTGATTATTTAAACATGATGTCATGGCCTGCTATGCTTAATAACAAGCTTGATAAGCCCAACGCTTATTGATACCGGTATATCAAGTTTGTAGTAGGCCCTTGTTTCGAGCACCTTCCCAACCAGTAAGTAGAAATGGTGTATGATTAACGTGTGGGGATATTTCTGCACTTTCTTGGTAAATCACTTTTTTGCATTCTGATTGTTTTGGGATGTAGGGACACTACCTGTAGACCATCTGTGCAAGTATGAGGTAAAAATAACCAGCAATAGAAAATTACAAAGGATTGACTTGGAACTCCATCTTTCAGGGTAGGCGTTTTTTGCCTATGTGGTCCCTTCATGGATCATTTTCATGACTTTTGCAGTAAAAGCAAAACTGCTGACCATCCATTTCATGAAGAGGACTAGTAAAAGTTATGAAAAAACATTGTCATGGTTTGTACTACCCCTTATAGAAGGATTACAGGGAAATTCTCCTTAGGAATGTCATTTCCGCCTATAGAAAGTCCTTATATAAAAGGCTGCAGATTCAAAACAGAACCAAATTTTTGCAGTCTGATTGTTTTGGGATGTAGGGACACTACCTGTAGACCATCTGTGCAAGTATGAGGTAAAAACAACCAGCAGGTACAAAATGACAAAGGTTTGACTTGGAACTCCATCTTTCAGGATAGGCGTTTTTTTGCTTATGTGGTTAGTCCTTTCATGGATCAATTTCATGACTTTAGCATTAAAAGCAAAACTCGGGACAATCCATTTCATGAAAGGGACATCCTAAAGATATGAAAAAACTATGTCGCATTTTGTTCTACCCCGGGTAGGGGTATGGTCAACTTCTGGCCTATTTTTTCCTCCACTATCTGAGCAGTGAGGGAGAGAGGGAAAAAGTGATCTGCCGTCTCTAAGTGAAGCTGTTAAAACAGGATTTAGATCACTCACTGGAATAATAACTGATCATCATACAGTACATCTTATAATATAGTCTAGCCTACTTCTACCTCTGTTCTTGAAATCCGCGATGTTGTTAGGGGGGCTGGGTGCTCCAACTTTCTTGGATCAGATGACAGACTGCACGCACGGTAACACTGCCAGGCATAACGATCGACTCGATCGCCTCATTGAAAATGCGCATTTGACACAGATTTGACCACAGGCAATTAACAGCTCAACATTAATAGCAGCTGTTACAAACGCTTGTTCTCTCTGTCTCACGTGTGTCAACTGTTAAATCTGTTTACCAAGATGTCAAATAATTCCGTGTTGTGCAGTGGTTCTCAACCTGTGGGTTGGGACCCCTAGGGGGATCCCCAATTTTATTTTTTGGGGGGTCCCTGACTCCCCAGTTGTTAAGCTTAATGTTAACATTGTTTTCTCACTCAACAATAAACAGATCAACATACAGTATAGGTGTGGCATCTGCACATTTCTAAAGCACATGTTCACAAGCATGTAGATCGGCTATTTTCACAATCAAACAGTCAAACTAATGTAATGCCAACTCCTATAATTCCAAGTGCTTGTCAGGGTGGGGGGTCCCCAGTTCATATGATTATTTTGGGGGTTGCATCCTGAAAAGGTTGAGAACCACTGTAGTAGAGTAGTGCAGGTAGGGCCTACTCAGTAGATTCTCTCCACCTTATTTTAAATGACTTGTAAGTTCCACTTCTCAAAGGGGCAACTTTAATTGTCAACCTGAATTGACTGCTTTAACTATTGAAAAATAGCAGATATACAAGCGCACAGCGCGGCACCGAGTGCCGCGCTGCGAGCTTGTAGATCTGCTATTTTTGAAAAATCATGACAATTTCAATTTTGACCCTATTCTATAAGTGTCTTTTGAATCCTTCTAAGATTTTTTGAAAAACCTATGTTTCTATGTAAGCAATCTGGCTAGCCAGAAAAGGTCCTTTTCACTTAACAGGAGCTCAGTTAATCTGTTCTTAAGAGACTACTATGTCAGTGGTTCTCAAACCTTTTCATGTGAAGGACACCCAAAATGATATGTATTTGTCCACAGACCCCCATCTCAAAATATTTAGTTCCAGGGACCCCCCCAGAAGCAAAATTTGAGTTACAAACGTTCGCTTTAAAAATACATATTCAAAGATTTGCACACATTTTCACAACTTTTTCAAAAATAGCAGAGTGCCCCGCTGTGAGCTTGTAGATCTGCTATTTTTCAATAGTTAAAGCATTCAATAATTCTAGGCCTATTGCAACTGAGGCAAATCTAACTTGCAAAACCTGTAGGAAGCGTTGTGCACAAATAGCAGTTAATATTTGTCTCTCTCCACACCTCCTGCAAAAAAAAAAGAAAAAAAAAAGAAAGGGGAAAAAAAGCTATATAACAATTCTGGAAACATATTTGCGTGTGTCACTTTGAAAAATGCAAACAAAAAGTAGAGAAACACATAAGTGCAGGAGATAATACTGGAGTTATACTGTTAGTGACTGGTTGAAAAATGTTCCCCTCTCATAGTGCAGCGCGATGAAAATGAAGTGTTTTCTCCATTACTCTGGTGTTTCAGTAAACAAGCGAACATACTTTAGGAAATGAGCTTTTAATGGTTTGATGGTTAGCATAATGATACCACATGGTTTCTGGTGGCTTTTTTTTTATCTTGTTTTTATATAAATGCAGGGATGATGAATTGACTTCTGATTTTTTCAGTAAATGAATGTTGTTCTTCATCATAGTATAGCACTAGAAAAAAACTAAACAAAAAAAAAATAAACTTAATGATGTTAATGATGTACAATCTCACAACACACAACAATGTGTTTTGAGCTTGTAGATCTGCACATTTTTTTGCTTTTAAAACATAATAACTATACATTGGATCCATTGAAATGTTATTTATTAACTCTCCCAACGCTTTGAACGTTCACGTTCGCCCGATTTCGCAAGACCTCTCCGCCAATACGGCGCTCGTTCGGTTCGTTCGTCTGATGACTGTAAGCTGATGAGGGGTCGCGCGGCCGTCTACTGTAAACACATTTTCCGCGGTGATGGTGTAAAAAATCCATTATGCGTTAGATCAACGGAGAACAATTCACTTCCTTGTTGATTTCCTCTGGCTGTAAGGCTCTGGGGCCAGTGACTGGTCTTCTTCTTCTTCAACACATAACAGGCAAATTCACATTCATTCTCGCATGACGCCGCCCTCTGCTGCCTGGCAGACCAAAGTGCACTATTGCACAACCAAAAAAAATAAAAATAAATAAATAAATGTCTGTCTGTCTATCTACTATAACGTCGCAAAGGTAAGCCGCTTTTTGATGGCGCCAGACCCAATAAATAAATAAATGATCTGGCAGTAGGAGAGTTAAGTTATTTTTTGTCTTCTCACTTGCCTGAAAGGAACTGTTTTGGACATACAAGGTTTCCACCCCACAGCGCTGAAACACTTGATCATAACTCGTGCTAAAACGCTGGCTTGATTTGACTTAAATCCCCCAGCTATTAAACCAATAACGCCTTCTGAATGGAACGCAGAACGACTAAAAGGCTGCTATACCGGCGGGAGCTGTGTGACATCAGCCAGCGCGGAGAAAAAGAACGCAAAAATGTCTTTGCAAATTGATTCTAAATTATGGGTGGAAAAAGTACTGTATAACTGCAGCGAAGCTGTGTTTAGTCATTATGAGATGCAAGTCGTTGCTATTCATGGAGTTCATTTTTAGAGTTTGCTCGTGGTTCGGGGGTTGTCCTTGAGGACTTAAAAAGAAAAAAAGAAGGGGGAAAAGAGAGAGAAACAATTCTCTGAAGTAGAGTCGTGTTTGGTTGCACTGCACCACATGAATGCCTTGTTTCTAGCCCAGCTCAAGGCTGCGAGGCGCCTTTCTGATTAGCACCCATTGTACAGTATGTATATGCGCTTTTCACAGTGGGGGAGGAAGAAGTGCTCAGTTACACAGTGTAAAAAGTAAGTGCTTATAAAGTAGAAGCCCAATGTTCAAAAGTTTACTTGGCATCAGAATATACGTAAAGCAGAAAGTACAAGTTGTGTACTTCTTCCAAAACGTGTCACACGTTTTTTGAAAACAAGCTTGTAGATCAATTAACTACTTTTGAATAGACACAAATATAAAATAGGTTAAATTTGCTTAATGTGGGGGGCACGGTGGCACAGTCGATAGTCGGTAGTCGCCTCACAGAAGGTCCTGTGTTCGTTTCCCGCTGGGGACACTGTGGGCGCTGGGGGCGTGTTCTCTCCTCCGCGTCATCAGTGCCCATACCCTAGGTATGGGGTTGGCGAAAGGGCCTTTCTGTGTGGAGTTTGCATGTTCTCCCCGTGTCTCCTAGGGTAGGTACCCTAACAAAAAAACATGCAATAATCCTGATCTCTATACTGCCTCCCCCTGGCCAGCCAGGGCGCATGATGGAGGGGAAAGGAACTGGTTGGAATAACGTGTTCCTTCTACGCACTACGTCCAACTGGGGAAAACTCCCCCCTGGTCAGGTGAAAAGAAGCAGCTTGGACTCCTCATGCACTGAAGGAATCATGAGGTCAGTCCGTTGCTCTCCCCAGGTTGGCAGAGGGAGTGTAGCGCCCAGGATTACATTAGATAATTGGCACCGGGTGAAAAAAAAGTTACGAAAATCGTGGGATTAAAATAAAAAAGCTTAATGTATGTTTTGTAACAATCTAAATCTTAAAACTAGCCGTTTCAAATTAATTTAGCGGGTTAAAAAGTAGGCTACAACATGTCTCCGAGAGAAGCATTTAAAGGGATATTCCACTTTCAACAGGGAGGGCTTCTCTCCACATACACATTGTAACTTCAAACTCCATTTTAACCATGATAGATTCATTAAAAACACACATTATTTTTTCTGGTGACTCATACTACCCTCCTAATACGTGAGCAGGCCGTGTTTTTTCGATAACTTTTTTCATTTATTTTTAATAATTATTTGGGAAAATGGAAAAAATGAAATACAAAAAAATAATTATCAAACATATAATTTTCCGAATGTCTGTCTGTCTGAGTGAGTGAGTGAGTGAGTGTCTGTCTGAGTGAGTGTCTGTCTGTCACAGCGTTTCTCCTCAGTGGCTGGAGCAATTGATCTGAAATCGCATCACCATTAGCATATGAACACACCTGACATAACTGTGAAGCCCGTTTGTCACTTTCACAAATCATATGCTGTATACCAGTAAGACTCCCTAATCGGGAGATAAGCGACCGTAGGTGGCTTATCTCCACAAATAGGGCAAAAATGTGTTTTTCCAAAATCTTCCTGATCCATGTTGATGACATGAGTGTAGACATGCTGTGTAGTGATTTTAGGGCAAAAACTGTAGGAGCAGTGTCCAAAAATGTGTTTTAAAAATCGGCCTGAAGGTGGCGCTAGAATAGGGCCATGTGAGAAATGAGGGGTGGGGTCTCCGCGTTGCCTTGGCGGACGAATAGGTACCGGCCCCGGCTCTCCCGGACGCTCCTAGCCCGAGTTACGGCATTTTATGTGCGCTGCAGTGGCAGGGGATCCTCCACTGGGGGCGCCACCACTTTTGCATCCGTTCTGGAGCACCAGGAGTCGGTGGTCCCTGGGAATTCCCCGTGAGCAGCCCCGTTGGGGTGGTCATTTGGTCATTTTTGCACATTTGGTAATTTTTTACATCTGGGGGTCCCCCAGGGACCTGGGGGTCCCTGGGGCTCCGGGGGTCCTTGGAGGTTGTAGTTTGGCAGGCAAGGAGTGTGTGTGTAAAATCTGGCATGGATCGGGTCAACGGGTGCGGAGATATAAGCAGGGAAAAAGTGTGACGTGTGACGTGTGAGCACATTTGGTCATTTTTTACATCTGGGGGTCCCCCAGGGACCTGGGGGTCCCTGGGGCTCCGGGGGTCCTTGGAGGTTGTAGTTTGGCAGTCAAGGAGTGTGTGTGCAAAATTTGGCATGGATGGGGGCAACGGTTGTGGAGATATGAGCAGGGCAAAAGTGTGACGTGTGACGTGTGACGGACTCACTCACTCACAGACAGCCCGTGGAGGTTTTGGTAGTAAATGCGACCTACGGTCGCAATTAGCATTTTTATGGTGTATCTATATCTATTCTGCATCTAGCATGAGGCATATCTATTCTGCATCTAGCATGAGGCAACATGTTTAACCAGCTCTGTGTGTGTGTGTGTGTGTGTGTGTGTGTGTGTGTGTGTGTGTGTGTGTGTGTGTGTGTGTGTGTGTGTGTGTGTGTGTGTGTGTGTGTGTGTGTGCAGGCGGGTGGGCGGGCGGGCGGGCTGTCTGGCCCTGTTACAGATGTTGTCCAAAAATCATGCAGATTGGCTCTCTCTCTGTGTGTGTGTGTGTGTGTGTGTGTGTGTGTGTGTGTGTGTGTGTGTGTGTGTGTGTGTGTGTGTGTGTGTGTGTGTGTGTGTGTGTGTGTGTGCAGGCGGGTGGGCGGGCGGGCTGTCTGGCCCTGTTACAGATGTTGTCCAAAAATCATGCAGATCGGTACACAGTATCTCTATTATAGCCATTAAACGAAACAGGTATTTCTTACATTGATGCTCCTACATATTTTCATGCAAGCACCAGTTAAAGTTACTTTCCATCCCTCATATACTGTGTGCACAGTGCACATCCCATAACCCACACACTGCACATCATTTCGGAGCTCATATCTTTGAACGGGTAAGGGCTAGTTAAAAATAAATGAAAAGAAGTTATGGAAAAAACACGGCCTGCTCACACATTAGGAGGGTAGTATGAGTCACCAGAAAAAAATAATGGGTGTTTTTAATGAATCTATCATGGTTAAAATGGAGTTTGAAGTTACAATGGGTGTGTGTGGGGAGAGGCCCTGGGGCTGGAGGGCCTGGTAACATTTACATCAAATATCTATATACTGAATGAAGAAAATTAAAAACTGTTCAGGGTGTTCATAAAAGCCTGATTAGATGATAAAATTACCAAAAGTTTTTTTGAAAGTGAAATATCCCTTTAAGTATTGAACAATTGACATATTCAAGTAAAGTACCTCAAAAGTGTTCTTGAGCACAGTACTTGAGTAAATGTACTTAATTCACTGTCCACTACTAGTTTTCCAACTTAAGCCTCCATTTTCCCCAGACTTGTTCTCCTCCTCCTCCTCACTGCAGCCTCTTCAACGCCTCATAGAGCCACCTTTTCCACTTTAAGAGAGAAATGCTCTCCAGTTGATTTGAGTTACAGCCTGGCCTGGGCCACCTCTATAAAAACAAATAGTGCAGAGCTTTTATAGATCAGCTCGGTGGAGATGCGCTGATAGAGGTTTAGGCTCAGAGAGGCTTTACGGGCAATTTCACAGTTGTTTTCACCGCACCGGAGTCTCATGAACTCAGTCTGTGTTTTACACCTTCTCCAAGCATGGACGAGGGCCGGGGGGGGGGGGGCCCAGGGCCGTCGAGAGTATTTTTGGCAAGGGGGTCAATATCAAAGAGCTGGCCGGGGCCCCCCTCCACGCGGGCCCCCCTCCACGCGTGCCCGTATTCGTGTTTTGGCCCGCGCGCAGCGCGGGCCGAAATAACGTGTATTTCACAGGAAATTACTCATTTTCAAAGTAAAAAAATGGTTAAAAGTGGTTCTACATGGCGGCATAACCGTTCAGAGATTGTGCTAGGGTTTTAAACTGGGTTTTAAACTGTTGATCACTGTAACTGGCATGGTTAAAATTTACCGGACATCTGATAAAAATATCGGTCATAGATATTTGTATGCATTAATGACAAGCAGGTCTGTGTAATGTGCCAATGTGAACCAGAGACATCGGTACATGTTGGATTGTACTGTTTGAACATAAGTATGTACACAAATGTTAGGGCCATCTTGCACAAATACATTAATTAACCATGTTACCATTTGCGCATCGGCGTGCGTAAATGGTTGCTCAATAACCTGAACATTGCATTACTTTGAGAACACATTTCCTTCATAATAAGAAACAAAGCATATAGCCTGCTGCACATAAATATGTATTTCAGATTAATCCTTCAAAATATGGCTCAGCTTTCAGCTGACATAAGGTAATAAAGTATATAGGCTTAGGCTACTCACAAGCTACTGTAATAGATAAAGGCGTCCCTGCATCTGGTTTAGGACAGCTGTTTGGGACAATTCAGTTGATAAGCATTTGTGCCTCCTCGGATATATTCCACTCAAGCCACGGTGACATTTTAACGTGTCCTCTGTCCACATGATAACGTGTTTCATCTTTCTGGATGGAACAGCCCAGTCCATTTTTTTCCATCTTCAAATAGGTGTGCAGTGGCTGGACAACTTAGCCAACTTTACTCACACAAGTGCCCTCTTGTTTCAAAGTGTCTGTAACATACTCTAACTAATAATACAGATTTGACTGTCCATCGTCCACGTGCAACTTAAACTGTGCCCTATTTCAAAGCCTTATTTTAGCTTATTTTACTCAGGTTAATATTAAAAGGAAATATGTACTGTATAACTTATTTTGTGCAACTTCGCTTCGCTTGCGTCTCTCTGGGAGGGAGAGAGAGAGAGAGAGAGAGTGAGAAAGAGAGAGAGAGATGTCGCTGAACTGCCGCTCCAAACATGTACAATTATGCAATATATAAGGTGCTCACCGCATTGTTGAAACTCTTTCTACCGACCCGCAAACTCCTCGTCCTCGCCATGTGTTAATCCATATGTTTCCAATAAATTAATGTTCACTCAAACTTGTCTCGGAGTCGGCAGTCGGCACTGTAGCTTCTTCCGCAAACAAAGCATGTCCTAGTATGAGAGCGAATAGCGAAGGAGATAAATGTCATGTGGGCCATCTTGACCCAATGAGATTCCAAGATTCCTGCCTACCGTAACTGACAGTGTAAGTGCGCCCTCCAAAGGCCCGGGCCGGAGGGAGGGGGCCCGGGCCGGAGGGAGGGGGCCCGGGCCGGAGGGAGGGGGCCCGGGCCGGGGCCCCCCACCCACGGGGCCCCCCCACTCCCGGAACGGGGTAAAGAGTACCCTTTACCCCCCCCTATCGACGGGCCTGCGGGGGGGGGGGGGGGGGGGGGGGGGCAGACCAGGGACGTGCTGGCCATTGGGAAAAGCGGGACAACTCCCGAACGGCCGGTTCATTCCCGGCTGGTCCAGGCCGGCCATTAGGAAAAAAATTAAATAAATAAAATGTCGGCCTTTGTTCCATTTTGGGGGCCGGGGCGGCCAACAAAGTAAATCGTCACTGTCGGGCAGAAACCTCGTATCTCCAAGTTTCAAATTTGTACATTTTTTTTTTTGCAAAGCAAAGCCCTGCTTCATCATATAAGGCCGTTGCACAAAAATAGTGAAAACAGCAGATCTACAAGCACACAACGCCTCGCACCGCGAGGCGTTGTGTGCTTGTAGATCGGCTGTTTTCACTAGTTTAAATCATTTTTTAAATGATGAATACAAAACAAACGGTTTTGGACATACAAGGTTTCCACCCGACAACGAAGAAATATTACTCATGTAATTGGCCCACTGGCTTGTCACTTGTCATGATCTGAAATGGCAAATCTTGGAGTAGCAGCAGCGCTATAGAGAGAGATCTCTCTCTATAGCGCGCAATGAGGGCCTCTCCAACTCTTTTTCCCGGGCTGAATCAGGGGCCCAGCACGTCCAGCACAAAAAAGAGCGGCAAAAATCCTGAATGTTCATTAAACCAGTCTAAACTCTGCTTGGTCGTGTGAAAACGCACCCCTTTTCAATGCTATCAATGTACTGAATCGGAATTTTTCACATGTATTCAGACCATTTAGGCCTAGAATTATTGAACGCTTTAACTATTGAAAAATAGCAGATATACAAGCTCACATCGCGGCACCGAGTGCCGCGCTGCGAGCTTGTAGATCTGCTATTTTTGAAAAAATGGTGAAAATTAGAATTTTGACCCGATTCTATAAGTGTCTT
>NC_137820.1:7653953-7666453 GCF_963921795.1 Nannobrachium achirus | reverse complement strand
CCCTTTAACGCCAATGTTTAACTGTATTCCATTTGTTGCAGTAAATGGTTAAATCTACTTTGACGTGAGTGCTAATGACTAAAAGGAAGGTAGACCGAATCGGCCCGCGGTCAATTCCTGACAAATTGCTTACCAGTGGACCCCCCTCCCCCTCCATGGCTACTGTAGAGCTTGTAGATCTAGTATGAAGCGGGCTCAATAAAAGAAGGTAAACCGAGACGGACGGTCAATTCCTGACAAATTGCTTAGCAGTGATCCTCACCCATGCAGGGCCACAGGGCATATGCAGAATGGAGAGAGAGAGAGAGAGAGAGAGAGAGAGAGAGAGAGAGAGAGAGAGAGAGACATTGAGTCATTATGTACTTTCTTGAATTGCGTTGATTCTGAAACACAGTGCCAGCTTATCTGATCCTTAACACAAGTACAACTGCACACACCCGCACGCACGCACTCACGCACTCACGCACGCACACACACGCACACGCACACGCACGCACACACACACACACACACACACACACACACACACACACACGGTTCAGAGATAATAGATGAGAGAGATGCGATGCTACAGTGGGTTTGACTGATTGATGACACTGAGCTGAACAGCGGATCAGTGATTGATCTCTAAGCTCTGATTGGTTCAGAGATAAAGCCATTCTGGGATGAGGTTGATGATGATGATGATGATGATGATCCCATTCCACAAACTGAAAATTGTGTTTTATCTGGCGAGGAATTAAGTGAGATGATTTCACATCTGTCACTTCTGTCACATTCCTGAAAAGGCGCTGATGTGCTGCGAGAGATGCTTTTCTGGGGTTTTTCTCTGGTGTTGTCATCTCTGAATCTGGTGTTGTCATCTCTGAATCTGGGGCTGCTTGACACTTTAACGCCACACATCCAGTGGCGTCAGTTCAGAAAAAAGGTAAGGTATGGCAACATGACTGGTGCTTCGCGCGCGTGCAAGACACCAGTCATGTTGCCATACCTTAGCAACAGGCATGATACATTTATTTTAAGAAGTACATTCTATTTTTTCCCCAAAAAATGTCTATGGTTTCTTGGGCTGGATATGGCAGTATGGAACAGTTGTTCAAGTGCAGCTAAACGTGGCATAATATAGTAAACGTGCCACAATTAACAATAATGAATTGCACCTGTGCAGCTGACCCGCGGAACCTGGGAATATACTATTCTGTCAAGATGGGGAGAATAAAAGTGGAGAATATAATTATAATAATAGAAATACAAATTTGCATTTGTAGTTATTTTAATGTAATTTATCAACATTACCAGAACAGCTAGACAAAGAGACATTCATGGATTTATATTTTAAAGTAACCCTGGACCCAGGGTATGGCAGCTGCATATACCCCTGCCATACCCAATTGACGCCCCTGCACACATCGTATCCCAGCCATCCGTCCTGTGATGTCTTGCACAATAAAATCTAAGAAAATATGCAGATGTACTGTAAAGCTCTCAACGCAAGCCAAGCTTGTAGATCAGCTTTTTTTTTTTTTTTTTTTTTTTTTTTTAAGAATTCAGATCAAGTCAAACCACAATTTTTGGAGCGGTGAAGCCGCTTCCTGCATTTGACTTGGTCTGTCCCGTTCAGGCCCGGATTTATAAGACATGAGGCCCCTGGGCAAGGGGAAATAAAGAGGCCCTTGTGCGCGCGCAAAAATCCCACCTCCGGTCCACCTGACCACACCGTGACCTCACCTCCGGACCGGCCCATGTATAATCTGACTGTGTATCCTCATTGGCTCATTGGAAGGGTCTGAAGCGGATACAGAAGTGGGGTTTGTGTGCATGTGTGTAGCCTATGTGTGTGGAAAGTACCGGATACATAGAGTGGGCGAGCTTTAGACTGCACTAAGCTTTCAGGGCAGCTACATGCAGTGCGGCCAGCAGAGCAGAAGCTCTCAATGTTATTACCATAATATAACAAAATGTACTGTAACTAAACACAAATATCACTTTATTTGGATTGCAATATTTTAAAATGTCATCATTAAATTAACTCATTCAGGGTCTTTTCAAATGGCTTCCAAGTTCCACACCACCTCCCTCTCCATAGACTTCCATGTAATTCATAGTGCACGGATCATGCATGCCCATGCCTAGATCATATGCATCACGTGTTTGCACACTGTTCACAGCTTTCAAACAAAAAAAATCCGAATGGAAATCCGTTCAGGCATTCATGAGCTAGCTAGCATGTTTTCTTGAAATGTAAACAAACATGGCTGCCATGTTTGAAAGATGGGGTTTGTATGGTGGTTAAACATGGAATTTCGCAATCGCAATCATGCCTACTACATTTTTTGGGGTAAACTTTTTTTTTTTTAAACAAATTTTTTGAAAAAAAAAAAATGAAAAAAAAAATCGGGGGCCCCCCTCCCCCTGAGGCCCCTGGGCGCGTGCCCACCCTTGCCCAATGGTAAGTCCGGCCCTGGTCCCGTTTCTGTCTGTCTGTCTGTCTGTCCCTATCAGCATGAACAGCTGCAATACCACTGGGTGACCAGCAGTGGCACTGTTTGCGCAGCCTAGACACACACACATACACATCCACTGCTCAAATGCACCGCTCCACTTCGAACTGATGGTTAGATTTTTTGGTGAGGGAACCACGTTGTAAGCTCTTTATTTTCGTCAAATGTTTGCCACCATGAATAGGGACACTATGGTTCCTACATTTGAAAATATATGAAGATTTTTCAACATGTAAACGATTATGACGATTATAGGTGAAGTGGTTATTTTTTGTAGGCTAATAATAATCAAAATCTGCAAAGTAAATGGTAAATAAATGGTAAATGGTGCATTTATAGCCTATAATGCTCTTATCCAAAGCACTTTGCAATGATTTACATTCACCTATACACACACATTCATACACCGATGGCGGAGGAAACCATGCAAGGCACCAACCTGCTCACCGGGAGCAATTAGGGGTTCAGAGTTTTGCTCAAGGACTCTTTGACACTAACTCTGGGGGAGTGAGCTGAGAACCCTTCGGGAATCCGCCGTGTTCTAATGACGGTTTCTCTACCCCTGAGCCACTGCTGCCTACTTGTGCACAGGGAGCAAGTTGGCAACTCAACAGAGTACAGGTCTAGCTTTATTTTGTCATTGAAGAGTACAATAAAATCGGGGTAGCACCATATAGACTGCACCCACCTTGGCCTATAGAACAGTAGTTCTCAACCTGTGGGTCGGGACCCCCAGGTGGGTCCCCAAATGATATTGGGGGGTCCCCAGATGATTAACTTAATGTACAACATTGTTTTCTCTCTCAACAGTAAACAAACCAACATAAAGTTTAAGTGTATGGAGGGTATCTGCACATTTCTAAAGTGACAATTTAAGGATGTTTTAAAAGGATCCCTGGCTAATGCGACAAATATGCCTTAATACATTATAATTGTCCTCTATAATTACAATGTAAAATTAAAAACACCTTAAATATGTTATTTCTTCTAGAAATAGCTAATCTTAGCTTACATTGTAGTTATAGAGGACAATTATAATGTATTAAGGCATATTTGTTGTATTAGCCAGGGATTCTGTTAATAACGCCTCGCGCTAGCCGATCTACATGGTCACAACGCGCGTTGTGAGCATGTAGATCGGCTATTTTCACAAAAGAACCGTGTTGTACAAAATGTAATGCCTCAACTCTTAGTGCTAGTCTAGGGTGGGGGGTCCCCAGTTATTTTGGGGGTCGTGGCCTGAAAAGGTTGAGAACCACTGCTATAGAACGTGCAGCTCCAGCGCCCCTGGGCTTAGCTCGCCTTCGCTCTGCCCTTCCATTTGAGCCCTTCCAAGTGCCAGGGAGTCGAGGCGGCGGCCCATTAACCCGCGTCATGCTACGCAGAGCCTGATTTATGACATTGCAGCACACTTTGTGAGAGATGAGGTGAACGTTGAATCACAATGAATGTGTGTCTGACGGTGGCGTCACAAGGGGGGGACTGAGTTACTAGGGCCCAAGGTGGAGGGGCCCTAGTAACTTTAAGCTATTGAAAAATAGCAGATATACCAGCTCGCAGCGCGGCACCGAGTGCCGCGCTGCGAGCTTGTAGATCTGCTATTTTTGAAAAGCCGTGAAAATGTGTGCAAATCTTTGAATATATGTATTTTTTTAAGCGAACATTTGTAACTCAAATTTAGCTTCTGGGGGGGGGGGGGGGGGGGGGGGGTCCCTGGAACTAAATATTTTGAGATGGGGGTCCGTGGCCAAATACATATCATCTTGGGGGTTCCTGACGTGAAAACGTTTGAGCACCACTGACATGGAAACATTTAGGTTTCTTGCACACATTTTCACGACTTCTCAAAAATAGCAGATCTACAAGCTCGCAGCGCGGCACTCGGTGCCGCGCTGTGAGCCTATATATCTGCTATTTTTGTTTTTATAGTTAACATTCATGGGGGCCCCGCAGTGAATCCTTGTACCCAGGGGCCCAGAATTTGGGTGTGACGCCCCTGGGGGGGGGGGGGGGGGGGAGAGTGAGAGAGAGAGAGAGAGAGAGAGAGAGAGAGAGAGAGAGAGAGAGAGAGATGAGGGGGTGTCTGTGTACAACAAGAACCTCTTGGTCTTCCACCCTGCATCAAAGCTAGTGGTGGGGAATCTAAATCAGTTCTCCAATGTTTCGTGATAATCAAGGACCCCCATCTGGAAAGCTTTTGTGCCAGGGACCCCCAGAAGAGAAGATTTATATGTTTGTTTGTTTTTTTGTTTTGTTTTTTAATAGCTAAATCATTCAAAAGATTCCAAACATTTTTGATTTTTTCCCCCAACAATCTTCAAACATAAATGGATCAAATGGTGTTTAAAATGATTGTAATGCTATGTTAACACTTTGCAAGCCACGGGGAGCCCCTTAATATTAAAACCGGAATATACCGGACATCTGAGCAAGGAGTCTCAGCCGCGCCGTCTTTTACCGTACATACCTACTCTTGAGTCATCCGTGGATTATTTGAGCCGACATTTACGTGAACGGATCGCGCACGCGAAACGCACGGGGATAAGATGCGTCGGCCGAAACCCCCACTCTAAGCCAATGCAGATTGAAGAATTTCACTGGGAACTGTGGTGAGTATACAACAGGGATCGCGGTATGGCAATGGGGGATGAAGACCACATGATATAGCGCTGGATGTCTGGTAAAATGAATGCGGTTCAGATCATAATATAATAATAGAAATTTCACGGCTAATCTACAACAAGCCATTCTATTTCTGCTAGCAAAGTGTTAACTAATACCTTTTGCTGGGGACCCCCTGGATCCCCCCAAAAGGACCCCTGGGAGTCCCCGACTGATTGATTGAAGAATTTATTAGAAGTTTGCAATAGAAAAAAGTACAGTTTCATGACAGTACAAATCACTGGTACAAGGTCAACTAAAAGGAGATCCTAGAAAGCCGAGGCTTATTTCCACAGGAACCACACTTTAAGTATCTCATATAACATTGAAAGACAGACGGATAGAACATAGTACTTTATCTAGGATAATATCAGTTTCAAAAGCATAACATCAAATACAAAAGGCAGAATACAAAGAAAAGGGGGGGGGGAGCATGGGGGCTTAGTCTGTTTACAAGTCACGGGTAGCTGCTGTCTGAAGGTGACTTTTCATACCAATTTTGAAGGAGGCTAGGGATTTGCTCTCCTTTAGGGCTTGTGGAAGGGCGTTCCACATGTTGATGGTATAGCAGGAGAACGAGTTAGCGCCTTGTTTAGTGTTAAATCTACGCTGATGATGATTAGTGGAGCTGCCTCTGGTGTTATGATCGTGAACATCCTTGACCTTTAAGAAGTAGTTTGTCAGGTACATGGGAATCTTGGAGGTGTAGTGTATCTTGTACACCAGGCCCATTGCAAGATGCTGTACTCTGTCAGCTACTTTGAGCCACCCCACGCTTTCGTGGTGATGCTCGGTAAGGTGGGTCAGAGGAGGGAGACCAAGCACAACCCTAATTAGTTTGTTTTGGGCTGTTTGGAGCTTTAGCTTTAAGGCAGCTGGGGCGTCGCGATACCAGACAAGGACTCCGTAATCAATGAGGGGCCCAATAAGAGCACCTCCTAGTGTCTTTCGGGATTTAATATTGATCAGTGGGGCAACTCTTTGCAAGAAGCGAATTCGTTGATTGACTTTATTGATTACCTTGGTGGTCATTTTTTCACTGGATAGGTTAGCCTCCAGGATGCAACCCAGGTAGCAGATGTGGTTTTTTCTTTCTATCACAGTGTCACCTACTTTAATTGTGAAGTTCTCAACTAGGCTAAGTTTCTGACTAGATCCAAAGAGGATACATTCAGTTTTGCCTAGGTGAATTGAGAGTCTGTTGTCATTGAGCCAGGTGCAGATCTTGTTAAGTTCACAGTTAAGGGCCTTTTCAACCTGCAAAATGTCTCTGCCTGAGACTAGGAGAGCCGAGTCATCCGCGAACAGAAACAGATTGCAGTCACAAGCAGATGACATGTCGTTTACGTATATTAAGAACAACAGTGGTCCTAGTATACTCCCTTGAGGTACTCCACAGTTTACTGGGAGGGGGGGGGACAGGGTTCCGTTGACTTCCACCATCTGTTCCCTCCCCACCAAGTAAGAGTGCATCCATCTCACTGCTGTGCTATCAAGACCAATAGCTTTGAGTTTTTCAATCAGAATAGAATGATCGACGGTGTCAAATGCCTTCTGGAGGTCCAGCATGACCATGCCGCAATATTTGCCATCGTGAATTTCACGTTTGATGTAATCATTCAAATAGATGAGGCATGTATCTGTGGAATGGGACTCTCTGAAGCCAGACTGGAACTCGTAGATCAGTTTATTCTCTTCAAGATATTTAGCCACCTGTTCATAGACAATTTTTTCCATTACCTTAGAGATGGAACTAAGGATTGAGATTGGCCTGTAGTTGCCAGGGTCAAGTTTACTGCCTTTTTTGTGCAGGGGGGTTACCTTGGCTGATTTGAAGTCCTGGGGGACATAACCCTGCTTGATAGATAGATTAATAATATGGGTAATGATTGGGGCAATGGTGGCAGCTGAGTCTATGAGAAATTTGGGAGCAATTTTATCATGGCCAGCGGCCTTGAATTGAGGTAGGGTGCGCAGTTTTTTAAACACTTCATCAGTTGACACCGTGGCAAGTTTAAAGTTGTCTTTGCATACCCCAAGGTTCCTGTAGAATTTCAAGATGTGCCTAACACCAAACAGCCCAGATGGAGCGGGCAGTTTATTGACCAGATTTTTGGCCATGGAGGTGAAGTAGATGTTGAGATTTTTGGCTACATCAAGACTACTTCTGAAAGTAAGGGAACTTAGGTAACGCACATCCAGTGGTGGAAACATTCCTCACATATTTTACTGAAGTAAAAGTATCAATACTGCAATATAGAAATACTCTGTTACAAGTAAAAGTCTGGAATTTAAAATGTACTTGAGTTGACTAGTGTTGGCATCAAAATGTACCAAAAGTAAAAGTACAACATGTTTGAAAATAGCAGATCTAGCTCACAATGCGTCGCTATGCAACACGTTGTGAGCTTGTAGATCTTCACCTCACAAAACAGATAGAACCCACCCCCCCCCCCCCCCCCCCCAAAGTGGATAAAAAAGAGCTTCTTTAATTGGCTGACAACGTTTCGATCCTGCATGCTGTGGATCTTCATGGGGTCGTTGTCAGCCAAATAAAGACGTTTATGAATATTGAACCACTGAGAAGCATGTGGACGTACAATGTTTTTTCACCACGAAATAGATGACACGTATGTGGCCGCCAGTAACGGCAAAAACACACACATATTTGCAGGGACGTGCAGAGAATGTTAGAGAGGTAGGGGCTGAAACTTCTAAAAGGGCCTTTTGGTGAAAATATTGACAATAGCAGACCTCTGCAGTAGATTAGAGTTTATAATGATTGATTATGTATGATGTTATAGAGTAGATCATGTATTCATTGATTATATTAATATCTAGGTCTGTATGATGATACTAATACTTGATAGTTAGGAGTCGAGAAGTCTTCAGTAGGCCTCAGTAACTATTGTTTTGGTAAAGCCTATCTTGTTATGGTACAGCTCGTTCCAGAGGCCTTGAAGCCACACAGTATAACTCTAGTGTTTGACCATTCTTCTTGGCAGAACTCTTTTACCACTGTCCAGAGTGATAATTGTACTTCTGTCCATGATATCATGTTATATAAACTTGACCACACCACCACCTAACATAATTGTCTTGTCTCCTCATTTTCTCATGATTATTGATTGATCTGAATTCCACCACACCTCCAAGCTCGCTTGCTTGGAGGTCGGCTTTTTTCAATGCTTGATACTTCACTGAACTAAGCATTAATCAAGCCAGTACTGGAGATGTGCGGCATATACGGCATGGATTTCTAGGGCAATTCTTTCAGCATAAAGATGCTGCATTCAAGTTCAGGAGAGTTTGGACAAGGCAATTCTCTTGAATGCTGCCTTTAGTTGTGGCATGTAAAGAGGGCATTATAGCGTTTATTTCACCATAGTAAAAACCTCTATAGAAGGCACTTTTAAATGCACGTGCCTGAATATTGCACCCAGGGCACACGGAAACACAACCTTGGAGGCACACCAGCCATTGTTTAGCCACATGCATGCACAAACACACACACGTATAATGTACATACATGCATGCATGCACCCACTTAGCAACACACACACAAACACACACACACACACACACACACACACACACACACACACACACACACACACACACACACACACACACACACACACACACACACACACACACACACACACACACACGTTCCAGTGAAACGCAAAGCTCTCTGAGTCACAGCTATATAAATGCTAATTCCTCGTCATTATCTTCAGCTGAGGCTTTACCACTGTGTACTGGTATTATAATACCATATTGTGCACAGCGGTGCAGATATATACAGTATCTACCGCTGGCTTCATCCATGTTTACTTGACTCAGTGGCGCTCTCCTTCATGAGAAGATTTCTCCATCACTCACCTTGGTTCTGTGATTCCATCCCGAGTTTAACCTTCAAAACCCACTCACGGCGAGACTCCCTGAGAGATTCTCAAAGAGTCTGTTCGTAGCCCCCTCAGGGGTCCTTGAGGGGGTTCCAGCCAGGGGGTCCCCGGCAACAAAATGTGTTAAATGTACAGCATCAAAATACGTTTTTGAAAGTAAAGAACTCACAGCGCGCCACGATGCGTTTAACGTGAGTTTAAAAATGTTGTATGGGCGTCCCTATATAGGGGGTCCCTAGCACAATTCTTCTTGCAGCAAAATACATATTGTCTCAACCTGTGGGTCCCCACATGATTTTGTGGAGGTAGTATTTATTATTGGGTGGAAACCTCATATTTCCAAAACCTTTAACTTTTCAGAATTAAAATTTGAGTGATCAAGTAAGTATACTATAAATGGTAAATGGTGCATTTATATAGCGCTTTTAATCCAAAGCGCTTTACATAGATTGTGCATTACATTCACCCATTCACACACACATTCATACACCGGTGGCGGAGGAGGCCATGCAAGGCACCAACCTACTCACCGGAGGCAATTAGGGTCTTGCCCAAGGACCCTTCGACATTAACTCAGGGGGAGCCCGGATTCGAACTGGGAACCCTTCGGGATTTATACCCTTCGTGCTCTAATACCAGTTTCTCTACCCCTGAGCTATGCCGCACTATAGGGTGTCAATTTATTTTTAAAGAATTAATAAAAACTAAACACAAAAAGAGGTTTCTGCCTGACACCAACATATTGAGGGACCTTGATATGAAGAGGTTTGAGAAACACTGCTATAAAAAGTGAACACATGAGTGAACCCCCCTCCCCACATCCAGAGATGTCTGTGCTCCTGTGCTTCTGTGCTCCGAATACAGCTGTGAAAACTAAATAAATAATTGCCCCCCCCCCCTACCCCCCTACCCCCCCACCCCCTTTCCTGAGCTCATAACACAGCAGAGGATTATTTATGTTTTCTCTAAATGTTTGCGTCCGCTGCGTTATTGGTATTTCAAGCTGCTGTGTAATTATTCCCAGGGGGGAGCAGCCAAGAACGTCTGTAATAGTGCCTGTGTGTGTGTGTGTGTGTGTGTGTGTGTGTGTGTGTGTGTGTGTGTGTGTGTGTGTGCGCTGTGCGCGTGTGTGCATGCGCGCAACTGTGTGCGTACTGTAAATTGTATTTCCATAGTGCCTTTATCCAAAGTTCTTTATCATGTGTGTTACATTCTCACACACACACACACACACACACACACACACACACACACACACACACACACACACACACACACACACACACACACACACACACTCATTCTGCTTATCGGTTCCGTTTCCTAACAGTTGAACTATTTCTGTTAAAAAATGGTTAGAAATAGGATTTTCTTCTTCTCCTTTTGACACAGAAACATGCTTTGTGTTGTATAGCTTCGTTTTAAATGCTTAATTTATAGTTTTAATGTGCAGATGAATGTGCATATTTCATTTGGCTTCAGGGATACTTTTGATGATTCTGAAGAGATCGACCACCGGAAGTCATATTGCTCCTGCTGGCTTATTGCTGCTAGCGCAATGAATCGCAACATAATGTACCGGTAGCCCCTAGACACGGGGATCAGAGACCGCAACACAAACACTGTACACTCTTTCAGGGTGAATGCCCGGCTTGTTTGAATGCTTGATTCTGATTGGTCAATCGTTGAAATCAGAGGTCTGATATTCCTTGATAACAGACCGCTGCGCTCTGTAAAGGTGCCTCCACACCGAAAATACTACAGGAGACTTGTTCAAACTGTTCACAGACTGCAAAGAACAGCAAAGAACTGCAAAAAACTAAAGCACATTGAATTTTCCGGGCTTGTTACAAGCGACTTTGATCCTGTTTTCCTATAATGTTGCTGGGGTTACTTTTGTTTGGGCATGTTTCTGAATTGTAGTTGCTTATTTGGCCTTGCTTTCAACATTCTTTTAGAAAATGACTAATGTAATAGAGCTCAATAGGTGAAACTGGATGCTTTAGGCCTTGTTTTCATAGACCTGTCGCTTGTTTAACTCACAGAATCTGGCAACCGGGGAGCAGAAGCGGAGATGCTTCCTGTCCGGTGTTTACTTCTCCTCACACCAAAACAACACACATCACTATTACTAGCGTTGCCTTGGAGTTGATTAGTATAGGAAATTGAGAGTTGAGATTGTGAATATGCTATTTAGTTAAAATGTGCAACAGGAAAATGTCTCTGGCTTATTTAGGCTTGGTTTTGCTGCAGCAGTAGCAAACTAATGGTCCATTACAACTCGCTACAATTCACCGACGTCCAGGGGCGACTCTACAAAACTGAGCAAGTCCAGTCTTCCAGTTTTCCGTCGATACTGGTCGATAGCATTCCCGACCCGCTGCCGAAAACCTACCGATGAGCTCCCGTTCGGCAACAGACGCTTTCCGCCGCTATCCGCCGCTGATTCGGCCACGAATCTGTTTGGTTAAAAGTGGCCTTAACAGAACGCTGTCAAAGGCTCAGAACACCTGCTGCAGTCAGGCTGCGCTGCGTGAATCTTGTGCTGTATCCAACATGTCAGCCATGTAAGCGCAACACTTGTGGGATACTTTCAGCCGTCTGTAAACAAGGAAATACTTTTGTTTTGTTTTTAGTTTTGAGTCAAATTATTAATTTTGTTTAGTAGCCGGGTAATAATCGGGATAATGACTGGCTCCTTGGTGGTTCTCCATACATAACATCCTTTCAGCCTGATAACTCTGTCGGGATGTTATGTATGGAGAACCATCGCGGAGCCAGTCATTAACCCTTACTTAAATGTTTCGAAAATCTAGACGTGTTACCTTTCTTAGCGGCAGTTAACGTTCCACATAGTAGACACGATGGTTGACTAAACACGCGGCACCACCATGCGACAGGGCATTCATTAGGCATTACAGCGTCAGGGATAACCTTTACCCATGAGAGTTCGGAAATGTGCACGTCGGAAAGTCCAACTCACAGAACATTTCGGAGATCCTAGCCTTTAATCTCTCTCCCCATTTCCTGTCAGACTAACTATCCTACAAGTAACACGCCGTAAGGGCGAGAAGCGACCGTGCATGTCCCTTGTGTGTCTGTGTATGTGTGTGTCCGTGTGACTAATTCACAACACGCGCTGATTGCCCACAGCTGCGTGGCTCGTTACCTATCGTGTGGCACTTGCCGTGCGTCAGTGATTGCCCACAGCTGGGGCGCTACTAGTGTGACACACTCATTTACTCACTGACGGACGAACGGACGGGCGGACATGAGCTGCAGGTTTTCATAGTAACTGCGACTGTCAGGTCGCAATCAATAAAGGCATAAAAGCCAAAATAAATCTTTAACAATTAACTCATTTTCAAAGCCCCAAACGCCGGTGTAAAGCCGCTGAAAGAGCGATTTTTAGTGTGGCACAGGCCCCCTC
>NC_137820.1:7604302-7653753 GCF_963921795.1 Nannobrachium achirus | reverse complement strand
TGGTTCTAGGGTGGGAGGCCATCTGCCTTGACAGTGTTGGGAGGTGGGGAGAGACAGATATAACAAGCTAATACCAGTAAGACGCATAAGGGCGAATAGCGCGCAGGACGGAATTTGCAAAGGACAGAATAAATGTGTGTGATTCGAGTTCTAGCTGGTTGTTTCAGGGTTGTTTAGGTTGGACAAAATGTGGACAAAATATTTTCCCAAATATGGATATGACTGACGTCTGACATCATAGATGTCTTATGTCTGAGACCACATGAGACTCACACAATATGTCCAAATACGGACATTCCAAGCTACAGTATGGGCTTAATATGGATGACTGATCAGGGATCTCCATATATGGGCATACCAAGGGACAAGGACGGAATGTGATGTCACAATGTTATGAATGAGTTTTCTCCACTGCAAGACAGAAAGAAGTGAAGGCCAAATGTTTTTCTGTATGTCGTTGCTATCGAATGGAAAACAAACATAATGGACCAAAACTGTTACTTACAGTTTAGATAAAAGTAGAAGAAGCGCTGCGTGGATCCGTGAATGTAACAATAAAAAACTGTAGACAGGTGCTCTTTGGAGAGGGTCAAGTGTATCTTAGGACAACAAAAATTCTAGTTCCATTCCATGGTATTAAAAAACAGTGATGGAGTAAGGTGGGGAACGAAGAAGAGGTCCAAGACAACTCTGTTCAGTATAAAAATAGCAAACAACTTTTATTTAATTCATGGCAGCAAAGATAAAAAAACACGACCGACGCGTTTCGACCACTAGTGGCCTTCATCAGGGTCCGTTGGACTGACTATGACAAACATCATTTAATAGCGCCCAAGTACTTACAGTACTTACAGTCTGTCTCTCTCTCTCTCTCTCTCTCTCTCTCTCTCTCTCTCTCTCTCTCTCTCTCTCTCCCTCTCTCTCTCTCTCCCTCTCTCTCTCTCTCTCTCTCTCTCTCTCAGGTGTGACTATGAGAAGGAGTATGAGGAGTACCCTGATGACCACTGTGACAGGTACTGTACTCTAAACATGAGGGGGGGGGGGGGGTGGGGGGGGGGGGGGGAGCAGAGGAATGCCAATGTTGCCAAATTGCAGCCGAGAACATTGTCTTCAATATTAAGGAAACGTCATGGAAGGGGACATTTCTGAGAGCTTCCTGAGCAAGTTATTCCACTTCTAAATCTCTAAATCTGTCAAAATGACAGCTTAACTGTTCACACGGAGAGAAGTCTTTCCACTGCAAACAATGTGACAAGGGTTTGAGCCTTTTAGAGGACCTGAAGATTCACCACACTGGAGAAAAGCATTTCAGCTGTAAACACTGTGGCAAGAGTTTCAGTCAGTTGGGTCAGTGGTTCTCAACCTGTGGGTCCAGGGGGGGTCCCCAAATCATTTTGGGGGGTCCCAGATGATTAACTTAATGTGCAACATTGTTTTCTCTCTCAACAGTAAACAAACCAACATAAAGTTAAAGTGTATAGACTATAGGGTATCTACACATTTCTAAAGTGACAATTTAAGGACCTTTTAACTCAATAAAAGCCAACCCCGCGATGTCGCGGGAAAAGTAATAGAGTATCTATAGTGCCATCCAACGCGATGTCGCCGGGAAAAGTAATATATTACTGTAACGGCGAGTAAAAAATACCTAGTACAATGGCCGACGCTCCGGAGACGAAATCCGCGCTGATTTGTCATCATCACGGCTCCACGAGCACACAATAGTCATCCCATAACATTGAGAGTGGACGGGCCGATTCTCATCTTTAATGTCCATTATCTCAAAACTACACTTTAGAAGCTAGGATGGAGGCAGATGCTCGCTTATTTTACACAGTTATAAAAGCTCCCGGTCGGCCATTACACAACTCACGTGGACCACGCATCGGTTCCGGCGCACGATCCGATGACGTCAGACCGGAAGTACTTCCGTCTAGACTTCTGGCCTTCAAAATAAGACAGCGGCCGTTAATGGGCCGGGAGGGGGCACTCTGGACCCCCTAATCCGTTAATGTCCTGGGCTCAGAATGAGTTAATACCTCTAAATGACAAATTGAACATTGGCTAAATTGTCAAATATAAGAGGCAGAAATTGTGAAAATAGCCGATCTACATGCTCACAACGCCTCGCACCGCAGACACAGGGGGGATGCAGGGGGGACGCAGGGGGACACTCATAGAACCTTATGAAGCGACATTTTCCCTGCCCTTTAGGAGCCATCCTTTTAAGCTTCAACAACCACTATGAAAGGGCAGAACACAGCTATTCCATTTTTTGTTATGTGTGCCAAAACCCCCCTCCCCAAACCCCCCATATCTCCGTAGCAGTGCTTTCCTGCAGCACAGAACATACAGTACAACAACGTACAGTACAGAACATACAGTACAACAACGGCTTGGCTTCACACTCCCCTCTCGTAGCAGTGATAACAGAGTGGTTTGAGCGTGGAAACGTGTTGGAAGTGAAGTGCTGTGGTGTTGTTTCCTCCAGAGGGGGGTCTCAAAGAGAGGGGGGTCTCAAAGAGAGGGGGGGGGGGGTCCCTGCACGTTGCCCAGGCTCCACTTGAATGGAGGCTAATTATCTTGGCTTTGATGGAGCGAGGCTGAGAGAGAGATAAAGAAAAACCTCCCATATCTTCTGGGTGAAGTACAACAAACACAGCAACAAACACAGCAACAAACACAGCAGCAAGCTAAGATTTGTGAGCTGCTGTGATTGGAGAAGGATATCAAATGGAACAAAACCAGCTTAAAGACTGGATAGATCCCTGCACTGTCTGCATCGAGGAATCTCAATACATGAAAACTGTTCCACCCCTTTTTTATTGTTTTGTATTCATTGATTGTATTGTACTGTGTGTACACTTCTGCTTTGGCAATGTAAACGTATGTTTTCTCATGATAAAGCCCTTTGAATTGAATTGAAATTGAGAGAGAGGGGGCTTTCTGAAATGAAGGCTAACGCTGGATTATAGGCAGAGAGAGAGAGAGAGAGAGAGAGAGAGAGAGAGAGAGAGAGAGAGAGAGAGAGAGAGAGAGAGACACAGAGAGACAGAGAGAGAAAGAGACAGAGACAGAGACAGAAACAGAGACAGAGAGAGGTGAGAGGCGAAATGGGCCCCATTTACACTGGCAGCTAAAACGAGCCTGAATCAGATCTGAGCCACATCCAGGTTGTAATCTGATTTGTTTAAAGTACCGATGACAAGCCCCAAAAGGTTAGAATATGGAGATTGGAGGTTTCTGTTCAACAAGCAACATTGTGTTGTGCTGTTGGCATAGACCAGTGTGTCTTCCCTTATCTCTGACAGTGTACAAATGGGTTTATTTGGTTCCATTTGTACACTGTCAGAGTTACAGACTTGTATGAGAGTTACAGACGTAACTGTATGGGTCAATTTAGCATAAAGGGCGAGCTGGAAAAGTGGCATTTGACATGTGTCAGGCATGTGCCTGTTGCCAAAGTGGCATATGCTGTTGCCAAAGTGGCCTATGCACATGTCTGACACATGTTAAATGCCACTTTTCCAGCTCGGCCTCTCTCCAATTTAGACCCCCCCTAAAGGAACCCACAGAGTCCCTGGAATCCACTTTGAGAACCACTGGCATTGACCAGAGATACCCAACCTTACCGTGGACATTCTGGCCAGTGAGTGTGACTGAGCAGAATCACTGGCCAATGTCACTTTGGGGTGTGTCTGAGTCAGTATGCAGACTAGGGCATTCACCAATAGTGATTTTTAGTATTCGAATTATTCGACCTCAAAGTATTTGAATAGTCGAATATTCGCCAGGACTGGCCAAACTGTCAAATATTAAGTAAGCAAGAGGCGAACATTGTGGCGTTGTGAGCACGTAGATCGGCTATGTTCACAATATTTATCTGTGGAACCGAGTCACATTAAATGTAATACCTACAATTCCAAGTGCTTGTCAGGGTGGGGGTCCCCAGTTCAAATATGTTTATTTTGGGGGTCACGGCCTAAAAAGGTTTGAGAACCCCTGGTATAGAGCATTAACAAATTCATCCACCAGGAGCATTGACAACTCATTCTTATGACTTCCTATCTAGTCAAGCTTTAAAAACAATATATTTTTTAAAGAGAAAAAAATAAAAAATAAAATAAAATAAGCGAATATTCGACTTTGGTGAACAACATCGAATAGTGACTTTGATATTCGAATATTCGAATATTCGAATATTTGGTGAATGCCCTAGTCTGAGTCAGTATGCAGACTGACGTTCGTTGCTGGCCCTGCAGTGAACAAAATGCAATCGATTAAAAACTATGAATAAACACACACAACAAAATAAACAAACTGAATGCACTCCTGGGTCGTTCGTCTGCAGGTCACAGCAGAGGAGAACATAAAAAAAAACAAGATAAAGTAGCTTACATTTATTATAAAACGATTCTTTCAATAATTCAAACTCACATGGAGAAAAACTAAGTAGAATTTGACTGTAGCTGCCAGAGGTGCGAACAAGAGGGAGTCCTTGAAGGTGTTTTGTTTTGTGTTCGGAGGGCCATATCGTTCTTCTTTAACTGGCCCTTGATGCGTCCTTGCGTATTCACAGCCTGTAACAATCATTGACGGCTAAAGCTCTCTCTCAGGAATACTGAAGGTGACACCGCTCTTTATTTGTGCACAGGGAGGAGAGAGAGTGCTCAGCACTTTTCACTTGATATAAAAAGAAAAAAGAAACAACCCACACACCGTGAGGAAAATGAGCGCTGTACCTGGAGGAAATGTGCCGCTAACGCAGTTTGCTGTGAAATTGTTGACAGTTCAGTAAAAGGCAATCGGGGCTGGTTATAAATCATAAGCTCTCAAACACACAGCCCCCCCCCAGAGCCTCAGGTAGCCTATATCTGCGTCGCTGAGGAGTCAAATACTTTATTTGATGATGCTGCGAACACGGTGACTCTATGGCTATGTTACGTACACACGAAGACGATTCACTGAGTCGCTTTCAAAACGTTTACCGTACAGACGGAATCGTCTTGAGAAATGTGCGTGACTGTGTGCCCACATGAAACCACTGAGAACGGCAAGACACCAAAACCACTGTAGGATATATGCCAGGCCTGTGAGTGGAGTGTGAATTATGACGCTAATGTAAGACATCAAATGCGGGAGGGTGCATATACAAACAATCCTACAACTTTTCCCAAAAGCTGCCACAACAATGCACCAAAAAGAGAGAAGAAGGGAGCGATGTTTTGTGTTTTTTTTATCATGTCCACTTGTTGCTGACAGAGGGGGGGTGGGGGAGGTGGGCACAGAACTAGGTGAACAAATGCCATTGGCCGGAGTCTCACGATAAATTCTCCGGGTAGTGTATCCCCGCCCTTCTGTGTCAAAGAATGTCCGCGCTCGGTTAGACTACAGATGGAGACGCAAAATCGTTTTCGTATAGGGCATAAACGTATGTTAATTAGTAAAGCCAAGCAGGGCCTTGGCGAGTTAGGGCCTGGGTTTGATGCCTGGGGATCCCCATATATGAGCATAAGTGGGTACCCTAACAGGGCATCATGGACTTACTGTAATATTAACCTTTTTCGGGGAAGGTAGGGTGTAAATCAGAGTAAAGCAGGCTCTAATAATATGTATCCAAATACATACAATATATGTTATGCCCATACCTGGAGATCCCTATCTGAAGCAGCCACACAGATATGGGCCATGCCTTTATCATCTGGCCATTGATATATCAATGATATCAGGGATCTGCATATATGGGCATAAAAGGGATACCCATTTATGGACTTTTACTTAGGTGATGTCATAGTATGGATATCCAGGGTTTGATCTTTGATGAGGTGATGTCACGTGACATCACTTCCTGTACTTACATAGGTGATGTCATAGTATGAATATCCAGGGTTTGATCTTAGATGAGGTGATGTCACGTGACATCACTTCCTGTACTTACATAGGTGATGTCATAGTATGAATATCCAGGGTTTGATCTTTGATGAGGTGATGTCACGTGACATCACTTCCTGTACTTACATAGGTGATGTCATAGTATGAATATCCAGGGTTTGATCTTTGATGAGGTGATGTCACGTGACATCACTTCCTGTACTTACATAGGTGATGTCATAGTATGAATATCCAGGGTTTGATCTTAGATGAGGTGATGTCACTTGACATCACTTCCTGTACTGACAGAAGGAAGGAAGGACGGACAGACAGACAGACAAGCTACAACATTTCTCATGGTATACTGCGACCTTCGGTCCAACTAACAGTCGTAGCAGTAGTGGAAGAAGAAGTTCTCAGTTTTAAAGCAAAATTTGAAGTTAGCGGTGCAAACACAACATACTTCTAGATCTCTTCATATTTAGGGAGTTGGATATCTTGTGGACTTAGATCTTCAAACCTGAAAAAGAAGATCGGGTTTGAATATAATTGGTTTATATTAATGATGTATATATTGAAAAATCACACCCAATGTGAAGTGAGCGGTGGTCGTGCTTGCATAACGTCTTCAGACTAGGATTTGAGTCTAGGATGTACAGGCTATGCTACACACACACGTTTTACTATGGCAAAACGCTGAGGAAAAAGGCTACAGACATACGACATATGACATCACTAGACAAACATGATGCTATGTACACACATTTTGCTATGGCAAAACGCTGAGGAAAAAGGCTACAGACACACGCACAGCCACTCTATGGAGCGGTTTACCACTGCACAAAAACTGATTTAGGAGAGCCAATCACAACACAAGGTCGGATACTGTAACATCATTCACAATATAAAAGAGTGTGTTCGATAATTCAGAGCAAGATCATAAGACCGCGTTAATAAGATTAATAACTCAAGAACCAAATGAAACCACATTAGGTGTTATATAACAAGCCAATAGGAGAACTGGACAGGACCATAGGACAGGATCATATTAATTTCACAGAGGGAGAGAAGATAAGACGAAGAGAGAATTAAGAGGGTCAGTCCAAGTCACCATCTCTCACAATATACTCATTGAAATATCTCCCCTACAACGAGACCTTCTGAGAAACATTGAACTGGTTTGATTAGCACAAACCTATCAAAGGCCGTTTGTTTGTATTTTAAGCTTGTGTGAGTGAGCGGTGTGTCATCTAAAACCTGTGAAAATAACCACAGGCTGTCTAAAAGTGTGGTTACTGAACACATTTCTTGCTTTAAAAGTATGGTAATAACTGTGTAGCAGTTGGACTTGAAGGGATATTCAACTAAAAAAAAAAAAAAAAAAAACTTTTGATCATTTATTATCTAATCAGGCTGTTGGGAACACCCTGGACAGTTTTTAAGTTGCTTGAATATTATTTGAATATTTTGTCTTGACCCGATTTTATAAATGTCTTTAAATCCTTCCTCTAAATCAGCGGTTCTCAAACTCGTTCACGTCAAGGACCCCCCCAGAATTACACTATCGAGCATATTCTAATATCTTGTGGAAAGACATGAGACGACTGTGAGTGTCTGTGAGTTTGCAGTTGATCACCATCTAAGATTAAATGAAGATGACAGCAGGTTGGCAGGTATCGATACACTTTTAGACAGACATGTTTGTGCCAGCGTGGGTGATTCGATTTATTTTTCGATTTATCGCCTCTTGCCTCGATTGTTCACACATGACGCCATGGGCCTGCTATGCTCAATAGCAGGCTCGACAAGATCAAAGCTTATTGATACTGGGTATACTCAATACCGAGTTGTCGAGTTGGTAACGGGCAGGGGCTTCACAAGGGGGGGATAAACTGGGACTGAGTTACTAGGGCCCAAGATGGAGGGGCCCTAGTAACTTTAGCAAATAGCAGATATACAGCGAGCTTGTAGATCTGCTATTTTTGAAAAGTCGTGAAAATGTGTGCAAATCTTTGAATATATGTATTTTTTAGGCAAACATTTGTAACTCAAAGTTTGCTTCTGGGGGGTCCCTAGAACTGAATATTTTGAGATGGGGGTCCGTGGCCAATCTGGCCTTATACATATCATTTTGGGGGTCCTTGACATGAAAAGTTTGAGCACCACTGACATGGAAACATAGGTTTCTTGCACACATTTTCACAAATTTTCAAACATAGCAGATCTACAAGCTCGTATATGTGAGCTTGTATATCTGCTATTTTTCAATAGTTAACATTCATGGGGGGCCCACAGTGAATCCTTGTACCCAGGGCCCAGAATGTGGTGTGACGCCCCTGGGTTTGGGTTTCGAGCCCCATTCCTACAGTATATAGAAGTCAGGATCATGAAATGCTGTGAGTCTGGGCTGGCACAGATATGGAAGAACTGCAGAAGTCCCCACATTTTACAGCTCGCTTGCTTCATCCCTAGGGAAGACTTTGTTTATTTATTTTTCAGAAAAGTCTCCTTTTGAGGAAGTTGCAAAGGAACTGCCTACGCTAAGCATCTCACAAGCTGCTTATCTTGTTTTTTACTGCGTAAACAATCTAGAAAGTGTTTTTTTTTCCTGCTGTACACCACATTTCAAAGTGATCTCTCTCTGTGTGTGTGTGTGTGTGTGTGTGTGTGTGTGTGTGTGTGTGTGCGTGCGTGCGTGCGTGCGTGCGTGCGTGCGTGCGTGCGTGCGTGCGTGCGTGCGTGCGTGCGTGCGTGCGTGCGTGCGCACGCATGTGTGTCTTTGTGTGTTTAAAATACATTTTAATTAGCTCTATATTCTGATAGTTATCTTTGCTATACAGTAGTGTTTGTTCAGTAACAGGAGATTCTCTCTCTCCAGCATTTTCTGTAAACAGAATGTTTTCAGGAGAGAGTAGAGGCTACCTATTTATCATCTTTAAGTTTAAGGTGTTCCAGTTCCAAATTCATCCAATTTCACTTCTTATCCAGTAGCCTATCCTGTATGAGTTACAGTATGTTAGGCTATCTCTCCTCATTGGATAACATCGGTATCCTGGCCAATGTGCCAAAAACGTGTAGGCCTACTAGTACACTTTGGGTTTGTGACTGTTCTACAGAAGGGTTCCCCAATAGGCGGCCCCACGGGCCGCAAATGGCCCGCGGGGGGCTACTGTCTGGCCCCCACCAACCCCAGTAGTAATGGTGGTATAATAGAGCAGCAACAACACTAGTATATTGTCAATGTCGGGTGGAAAACCTGAATCTCAAAATGTGTACGTTCTTTCGCAAAGTAAAGCTCTGCTTCATCAAACAAGGCTGTCGCACAAAAGTAGTGAAAACAGCAGATCTACAAGCACACAACGCCTCGCATCGTGAGCGTTTTTAAAATGATAAATGCAAAACGAACAGTTTTGGACATACAAGATTTTCACCCGACAACGACGATATCTGAAATGTCACTGGAGTAGCCGGAACGCCACCGTCGCCCCCTGCAATCTTGTGGCCCTCGGCTTAGAACCCTAGACCAGGAGTTTTCAAAGTGGGTGACGGGGCACCCTGGGGTGCCGTGACGGCAGTCCAGGGGTGCCGCGAGATCATTTGATAATATTTGGAATTCATTTGGACACTTGAAAAAATATTTAGTATAATTTTAAACTTGAAGTGTTATTTTCAGTCAGTTCTAACCAAAATGGCTATTATCGCAATGTTTTCCTCGCAACATAATCACTAAAATATCGCCACTGTCGGGCAGAAACCTCGTATCTCCAAGTTTCAAATGTGTACGTCTTTTGGTAAAGCAAAGCCCTGCTTCATACAAGACTGTCACACATGATGCGAGGCGTTGTGTGCTTGTAGATCTGCTGTTTTCACTAGTTTAGAACATTTTATAGATGATAAATACAAAACAAAATGGTTTTGGACATACAAGGTTTCCACCCGACAAGGACAATATGCTATAAATATAAGGAGCTGGGAGTGAAAATTATAATGTAAGGGTGCCTCGGATTAAAACAAATATTCATGGGGTTCCCTGAGACAAAAAAGTTTGGGAATCCCTGCCCTAGACATAATTTGGCCCTTGGGGAAAACTAATTGGGGAACCCTGTTCTACAGCAATGATTACTATCAGAAAACAGAGCTGTTTAACACGCATTTCAAACACAAAAACATCACTCGTTGCACCTTGTAAACCTAAGATGCTGGACGGAACCACACGAAGCAGGACTTTTTTACAAACAGCACTGTCGGTGTCCGTTTCCCCAGCGTTGACCCTTTTTGAACCATAATCACCATCCGTTCCGCATGCTGTTGTTGCGTCCCCCCAACCCCCTCAGCCATCAGATGAAGTTATAGCGCCGTCAGGGGCGTCGCACCAAATTCTGGGCCCCGGGTACAAGGATTCACTGTGGGGCCCCTGTGCTTTAACTATTGAAAAAATAGCAGGTATACAAGCTCACAGCGCGGCACCGAGTGCCGCGCTGCGAGCTTGTAGATCTGCTATTTTTGAAAAATCATGAAAATCTTTGAATATTTCAAATCCTTCTAAGGTTTTTTGAAAAATCTACGTTTCGATGGCAGTGGTTCTCGAACCTCTTAAAAATACATATATTCAAAGATTTGCACACATTTTTACGACTTTTCAAAAATAGCAGATCTACAAGCTCGCAGCGCAGCACTCGGTGCCGCGCTGTGAGCTTGTATATCTGCTATTTTTCAATAGCTAAAGTATAAAATAATTAAGGTCCCTCCATCACCTTGGGCCCTAGTAACTCAGTCCCACTTTCCTACCCCTTGTGACGCCCCTGAGCGCCGTGGCCGCTGCTATAGCACCGCTGCAGCCTCCCACGGGGGGCTGTGTCTTGTGTCTGGGGCCGCTTTCCATTGCTGTGCAGTCGGGTTGCTGCTGTTTATTGACCCACACAGTGTATTTGGCTGACCTGAGATGGCCCCTGTGTGGCTGTCAAAACCAGCCGGGCTGGTGATTTCACAGCCCACTGGCCGCGCTCTTTTTCTGCTCGTCCGATTGGCTGACCGTGCTGAGCGAAAACACAGCTCGGGAAGGCAGGCGGCCCGGGGGGGGGGGGGGGGGGGGGAGGGAGGTGGGGGGTGAGGGTTAGCGGGTGGGTGGGCGGGCGTTAGGAGGTGGAGAAAGTACTAGTCAACCCCCATGCATGTACTTGAGTCAAAGTATATCTTTGTCGCTTTCGGGCAAGAAACCTCTATATCGCCGTATTTTCAGCCTATATATATACTTGATCATACTACAGCGTCACACAAAAGCATCAAAAGTAGCAGAATTACGAGCTCGAAATGTGCTTTTAAGCCATAGATAGGTTACTTTCTACAGCCTATTTTTCAGCGATTGCAAACCGCCATCTTTCTATAATGAACACGGAAATGAATGGGGGGTGGGTCTTCACTCTGTAGAACCAATAGAAAGCCAGAAACATTGCCTACTTTATGATTATGTTTTAAATGAATGTGACCATAATTTACTAAAAGTATATCAGGATGAAAAGGTTTACTAAGATAATAAAATCACGTGTAAAGTTCACCATAGAGTGCAGATATTCCCTTTTTCCTGATATTTACCAGAATCTGCACCCAGTAAACAAAAATACTTTTTTACTCTCGTAGAGAGTGCGTCATTGATGGGTTTTAGATTAATTCCCTAGAAAGTAAACCATTTCCAGAAGATTCGTCCACCCACAGAGTAAAATCACAGTTAGAGCCAGAGTCCAAGAAAGAGGCAGCACACCAATAAGTCCGTTTGAAATAATTGTATTAACAGGATAGTTCAGAAGTTCAACGTACAGTAAGGCAAGTCGATAGTTCACCCATAGTTGCTTTCTGCCCTAATAGACAGTTGACAAGATTATATAGTTACTGTAAGACAGTAGGATGGGTCCTGTCGTGATGATGTAATATCGTGACCAGTGATCACCTAAAAGGGCTGTGATGATGACCTTTATCAGTGGACAGAACACAACAGAGTTGTTGACATGATGGTTTAATCTTGTTGTTGACAGCTTCCTGCCGTCACTCCATAAGGCTAAAGATTGTTTACTTAAAAATGGTTTACCAGTTGAATATCAGACACTTTTGTACAGTGTCAAGGCTGTTGGAATAACAATGTTAGAATAACAATAGTTTTGTTAGGACAACAAAAATTCTAGTTCCATTCCATGGTATTAAAAAACAGTGATGGAGTAAGGTGGGGAACGAAGAAGAGGTCCAAGGCAACTCTGTTCGGTATAAAAATAGCAAACAACTTTTATTTAATTCATGGCAGCAAAGATAAAAAACACGACCGACGCGTTTCGGCCACTAGTGGCCTTCATCAGGGTCCGTTGGGACTGACTATGACAAACATCATTAAATAGCGCCCAAGATCATTCACAGGACTTCACCAATCAGTGATTAATAGACAATAACAACCTAGACCACACCCATTGACAAAATAGACTAAATAGAAAACAATAAAATACATCAAGTTGGACTCAAAAGGCCCCATAGATCAATACAAAATCAGGAAATAACAATACAAAAAATGCAAAATTAGAACTACAGAAAATAATAAACAGAATGTGTACAAAGATCAAAATGTCAACTAGATATAAATTCAACTAAATAATTAAAGGAAGGGAGAGAAGTCAATGTCATCATTGAGACCAGGGTAGTTAGTAGCTTTTAGTGTGATGATCCAAAAAGTCTCCCTTTGGAGAAGCTGTTTCAATCTGTCACCACCCCTTACAGAATAACAATAGTTTTGTGTTGGAACATAGAGGGACAAACAGAACAATTAATAAATGATCTGTCATGTACAGTAGTTTGACCTTAAGACAAAATTGGTACAATAATATTAACCAAACTTTTCCAACAGTCATCTCCAGACGGTTTTGTACCGGCTAGGAGATTTGTCCTAAAGTTCACCAAAACCATATAGAGATACATGGAGATAAATATGTCTTAATACCAGTAAAATGTGAAATAGCGCCATCTGCTGGGCCATTAATAGGAACAGCAGATTAAACAAGAACCTGAAAGTGGCTTCATTTCCAGCGAACGAAACCTGCCCCTTGGGTGAAGCGATGCGTTTTAAGCTTGTAGACCTGCTCCTTTCGCTGTTTTTGAATCGGCTGTATAGTTTCATCGTGAGTTATATTTTGTCGTTGTCGGGTGGAAACCTTGTATGTCCAAAACCTTTTGTTTTGTATTTATCATTTAAAAAAATATTTAAACTAGTGAAAACAGCCGATCTACAAGCACACAACGCCTCGCACCGTGCTTGTAGATCTGCTGTTTTCACTACTTTTGTGCAACGGCCTTGTATGATGAAGCAGGGCTTTGCTTTGCGAAAAAACTAATACATTTTAAACTTGGAGATACAAGGTTTCTGCCCGACAGTGATGATTTACTTTGTTGGCCGCCCAGCCCCCAAAATGGAACGAAGGCCGACATTTTATTTTAAATTTTTTCCTAATGGCCGGCCTGGACCGGCTGTTCGGGAGTTGTCCCGCTTTTCCCAATGGCCAGCACGTCCCTGAGTGTGGCATCGGTTCGGAACTACATACACCGGAAACCAGCGCTCCTGTGCAAGGTAACATGGGAAATCTGATTAACCTTTTGTCATGGCTCCGGCTTATGCGCTTCAGAAGTTCAGACGCGGCTATCGCGTCTGTTGCATGAGTCCATACCTAGGGCTGCTATTTTCCACGTGCGACCGAAGTATGATTGGGGCTTTAGCCTCAGCAGACTAGAGGAGGAGGAGGAGAGGAGGAGGAGAGGAGGGGTGGCGACAGAAAGGCAGAAAGGCGCTGACAGCATGAAAAACAAGCGTGTTGCCAGCGAGCTCCCGGCTCCGCCACCTTAGATAAGCATTGCATTCAGTCTCCCACCCATCTCACACTCCTTCCCCCCCCCCCCCCTTCTGTTTCATACTGTTCTATTCTCTGGGGTCCTTGATGTATTTGTACGTACATCCTCTGGAGAATCCTATTCTAGATTGCATACTGAATGCATGTTTATGGAGAAATAATGTACTGTCTGAATTCTGGAGGGTCATTTTGACATTTTCAATGGTCATTTATTTTACCATTTATATGCAGGACTTTAAAGTGTGCACATCATGCAGTATGTATGTGTCTCTTTATCTGTCTATACTGGTTCTCAAAGTGGGGTCCCCAGATAAATTATGGGGTGTATTGACTCTTACGGGGCTGTAACTCTGAAGGTGTCCACATGGAACCAAATGGACCCGTCAGTTATGGTAAAAATGGTGCATTTATATAGCGCCTTTATCCAAGACGCTTTACAGAGATTGTGCATTTCATTCACCCATTCATACACACATTCACACACCGATGCATGCAAGGCACCAACCTGCTCATCGGGAGCTACTAGGGCTTCAGAGTCTTGCTCAAGGACTCTTCGACACTATGTTTGAGAACCACTGGTCTATATAGCCTACTATAGTGAGTGCATGACTAAGTGAAGAGATGGATGAACTAGAAGCAGTGCTCTTCCGAGCACAGGTCTCCACCAGGCCACACAAATCGGCCTGTTATAGCGCCACCATGAGGCTGATTTGAAAATGTGGGGCAGAGGTTCTAGATTGGCATCCAGGGAATGTGTGTGCTCACTTTGGCAGCGATCGGGCCAACGGTGACTGAGATTAGCTGCACACAAACTGCGAGGACACACGCACGCACGCACGCACGGACGCACGGACGGACGGACACACGGACGGACGGAGGGGAAAACATACTCTCCCTCAGCCTTCGGCTGGTGGAGACAATGAATGAATGAATGAAGGAAGGAAGGAAGGAAGGAAGGAAGGAAGGAAGGAAGGAAGGAAACACCATCCTTCTGAAAACCTTTTTTTTTTTCTGCCAGGGACATCATGTCAATGAAAATTTGTGTCTATTTTTTCGATGTTTGAAAACTGAAAGTGGTGAAGGTTTTAAAAATATTTCACCAGAGCTTGTGACCAAATGATGATAATCTACATTGAACAGGCTCTTGTTTCTTTGCCATTTCCTGAAAAGTAACCGTTTTGGACACAAAAGGCACCACGTTCAACCACATTAAGGGTGCGTTCGGAAATGCGCAACGGGTGTGTGCTCAGTGTAGTGAGTGCAGTGGGCGCGGTAACGTTGTAGAGTGCATTCAGTGTGGCTTATTTACCAACGACCAGTTAAGAGGCAGCTGTGTGCTTTTTCAGTCGGAAAACTTTCTTAAAAGCAGCAGTTGCTAACGTACGGTTCTATTGACAGGTAATTTAATTCATAACATTGGCCTACCTGCTGTTAGTTTACACGTTGATGCATGCGTAACAATAAGGCCCAAAGGACCAATAAAGCAGCAAATGGTGCTTGTTGTTATCATTTCCTACGCCATTGTTCACAGCTGAGAAGCGCGGCGAGACACGGCCATGAAAACCAACCAATCAAAACACCGCACCACACTGCCAAACCCCATCTTCTGAATAAACGAACAACAACATGGCACACCAGTGCGTTGAGTGCACATTTCCGAACACACCCAAAGTGTATCTTGTGAATGAATTGGTTTGTATTTGGTGAACCCGGCCAGCTGTGGAAAAAGTACTCAAATGTTTTACTTAAGTAAAAGTATCAATACTGCAATGTAAAAATACTCTGTTAGGGTATGGTCACACGTATGGTTGTAATTAGTATCCAAAAACTTCAAAGTAACTAAATGTTTTCAAATAGTGAATATCAAATAGTGAAAGTAGAATATTTGCCTCTGAGATGTAGTAAAAGTATATTGAAAGCTTGAAATACTCTAGTAAAGTAAAAAAAAATAGCTCAAAATAGTTACTCTACACCACTGAAACCAACATTGAGTTTTGGACCAGTATGACACACTGCTACAGCACTAACTGGAAACTGGAATGGAAACTCAAAAGTACAACTAAAAAAAAAAGACTGAATAAGCAAGCCACCAGTTAGGGCAACAAACACACAATTTATTATGGTCCTTTGAGTCGCACTGACATAAAAAGGAACAAATATAAAAGCTGGGAGGATGCTACGTGATTACCTTTATATGTCTGCCTTTTATATTTTTGGACACAAAGTGCCCAAATAAATTGTGTGTGTTTTCTTTTTTTTCCCCCATTTACTGGGAGCTTTCTTGTCCTGTTCCCAATATATTTTGCCTTTTGAACACCTTGCAACTCAAATGATTATCACGAAAAAGCTACGCAGATGTAGTATTAGCAGTTGACCTTTTTTGTATTTTACAATGGGACCACAAGGCATGTGCACCCATCGACGGGGGCTTGAGCCCCTGCCCCTTTACCAAGTCTGTAAAAAAGTGCCCTCTCCAGACATAAATGTAACACTTACTAGACTAAAACAAGTAACTCGCCCTAAGGGCAATAAGCGAACGCCAGGTTGCGCTGAAAACAACAGTGCTTCTAAATACGGCACATTTAACCCTTCTTGTGCCTATCCTGAACAAGTTCGGGATATTTTCAATCCAATACAATTTTTTTTTTTGCTATTTTACTTACCCTGAGCTGCTTGTAGAGATGTGGGTGGTCCTGGGTCGTCCTACGCTTTCCAACGAGTGATGCTAGATGATCCGACGATTTATTCCATTGAAAATGGTTTAAAATAAAGTTTAGAGCCCCCCAAAAAAACCTCAATCTATACTGTCGGCGGCGCAACGTATTCCGGGGTGCCTATCCCGATCTAGTCCGGGATATTTAATAAAATGAATGAATTAATCGGAGGCCTAAACGAAGCCCCGGTCTAAATTTCCATCCATGGCCGGGGCCGAGACTCGGCCATCCACGGCCCGTAATCGGGCAACGCCGCTGCATCGCGCCGCCGAATCCAATACAAAGTCACATCTTTAGAGAGCATTTTCTCTGAATTGTGTTCCCAGACCAAAGACAAAGTTTTTTTGCGACTAAAATAGCTCCAGATCGGGCTTCTAAAAAATAAAGAAGCTAATGGCTAAGTGTTAGCTAACTTCCTCCTCTCGTCATACATAACAGTGGCTGTAGTGAAATCACAAGGCACTACGGGCAGTGTCGACGGAAGCTACAGCGAAGGCCTATACAGATATTTCTGGCACTCTAGCGGCACCTTGTGGCCCGGGGCACTCATTGAGTTAAGATGCAGGAGTTAAACCATTAATCTGCAACATCGTGTTATAGAACAGCGACAGAAGAGACACAGCTGAAAACGATCTGAGCTGTCACTGAGGCGACCGCGTATTTCCCGGTGAACCTGTGCGCAAAGGTGGGGGCCGATGGGCAAGGAGGGTCGCGAGCTTATGAGAAACAACTAAAATAAGACCTTTAAACCTGGCGAAAACAGTTGTGTGCATTAGCGGAAGATGACGATAAAGGAAATCATTAAATGGAAAACATTAAATTAACTTCTGAAAAGCCTACACGGCCTTAAAACCTGGTGAAAACAGTTGCGTACATTAGCGCAAGATTAGATGAGGATAAAGGAAATCATTAAATGGAAAGCATTAAATTAACTTCTGAAAAGGCTTTTAAGCCTACGCTAGTAAAACTAGTGGAACCGCGATCTTGCCACACGTGAATAATTGTGGTTGTAAACAATAACACAGACAATATAAATCCTCATCCAATCAGCGACACGGCACAGACCCATGTGAGTGAGTGTAACACCAACTGTGTTACAACTTTATGTGATAATAAAATAATCTGAATTGTCCACAAAGGGAAATTTGTCTTCACAATTCTGTTCAAAGAAAAAAAGAAAAAAACACAACCATAACAGAACACAAACATATCACAAAGACAGATCGCAGGTCCCCATTATTCACAGAAAACCTTCTTAGCGACGGGGGCGAGGCAGTCTGTTTAGTGCAGCGATGGCAGTCTGTTTAGTGCAGCAATGGCTGAGGGGGGACTGCCCATTGGTCCGAAGGTTCATTAGTCCGAATGTTCATTAGTCCGAATTTAGTTAGGGTTACTGAGGTTAAACGTTTCTGTATCTTCGCCCCAAAGGCATGAGGTCAAAGTAGCGATACAGAGGATGATCAGTTTAATTTATTATTGAGAGTGCTAAGCGTGTGATGGCCTTATTGTTCGTATCAGCAAGTGTGTGTGTGGGAAGTCTGATGATCTTGGAAGCGGGTTATGGGTATGGGTTATTGTTTACCATGAGAAATGTCGTAGCTTGTCTCGGTGTCAGTAAAGGAAGTCCTTCAGTCAGTACAGGAAGTGATGTCACGGGACATCACGTGACATCACCTCATCAGAGATCAAACCCTGGATATCCATACTGTGTCAGTCAGTCAGTAAGTACACATTTTTACAGTCTATGCAACCCATACATCACAGGTGATATCACAGGTGACATCACCTATGTAAAAGTCCATATGGGTATCCCTTTTATGCCCATATATGAAGATCCCTGATGTCATTGATATATATCACTGGCCAGATGGCAAAGGCATGGCCCATATCTGTGTGGCTGGTTCAGATAGGGATGGGCATACAATATATGTATATGGATACATATTATTATTAATAAAGGATAAAATAACATAAACATTTAAATTAATATATTAATAAAATATATTAATACAATTTCCATATACCGGTAGGCCTCAGTATGGGCATTCCCAGATGATGCCCTGTTAGGGCACCCCCTTATGCCCATATATGGAGATCTGCAGGCATCAAACTGTAGGTATGCAGTATAGTGAAGAAACATGCTAAGCAATATAACGGGTTGAATAATGCTTTTGTGTAGTAATAACAGAACATGGGGGGCAACAGATAGTGATCTTAACTTACGGATTACATGAAGTCTTTGCTGAAAATGGAGCTGAGAATGGGAGCAGGAACTGAAGTCTATAGGTAACGAAATGTTGTGTATTTAGCATGACTGACGGAGGGACGGACAGACAGACAGACAGACATGAGGTGGAGGTTTTGATACTAAATGGTCTCTGACGGTCGCAATAAATGCAAATGCCCCCTTTCTATGACTATGAAGGCAGCATTCAAGAGAATTGCCTTTTCCAAACTCTCCTGTACTTGAATGCATCATCTTATATCCTGTACTTGAATGCAGCATCTCCAGTATTGGCTTGAATCTTGATTATACTTACAGTAGTTGAGTCCTGTGCACCGAACTGCAACACGTTGTGAGCTTGGAGGTCTATGTAAAAGTCTCTGCATGTCCCTGAACGGGACTGTTTGTCCGCTGCAGAGTAAGCAAACATATTTGACCCACAAGTCGAATGACGGAGAAGGACGAGGTTTAATTTCTTCCACAATCTAGTGTTTTATTCCCTCCTGGGGAATGAGCAGAATTAGCATTTCGGACGGTATCTCCATCCAGGGGGGTGTTCCTGTAAAGCCGCAGGCTCACAGAGAAAAAACTGATTATCACTGTCAGCCGGAATCCTCGTATGTCCAAAACAGTTGCTTTACACCAGTTGTCCTCAAATGTCAAGGACCCCCAAAATAATATCTATTTGGCTACGGACCCCCCATCTAAAAAAATATTTTGTCCCAGGGATCTCCAGAAGTAAAGATTTGAGTTCAATTTCGATTTATTATTTTATCATTATTTAATCAATATTAGGCTGTGAATTAACAAAGTAACGTAAGGTAACTAAGTACATTTACTGGAGTACCGTACTTAAGGACAATGTTGAAGTACTTTTACTTTACTGGAGTATTTACTATTTTCTGTACTTTTACTTCTACTTCATTACATCTCAGAGGCACAGATTTGTACTTTGAAAACTTTAGTTATTAGTTACTTTGTTGACGTTGGTTATTGTTAAAACGACTACATTTACCACTTCTGCCCTATATACCGGTACTTTTCGTGAAGAAAGGTACAAACCGCACTCACTTTAGGAGACTTTTTTGGAGCGGTGAAAGCGCTCCCAATGAACAGGTATATCCGTGGGTATGTGGCTGGCTGGCTGGCTGGCTGGCTGGCCCTGTCCGTAGCCTGGGCAATACCTTGAGTGGCCACACACAACACACTAGTTAAAGGAGGGGCGCTGTTTTGTGCAGGCCAGGCACACTCACCACTCACTCACAGGCACAGTTTACACTCACTCACTCACTCACATAGGGTACAGCTGCTCAAATTCACCGCTCCACTTCGAACCGAGGTTTGATTTTTAAATAAAGATATAGGCCTATACTTTTTCTGCCATTTGAAAATAGCCGATCTACAAGCTCACAATGTGTCGCGATGCGACACATTGTGAGCTTTCAGATCTGCTTTTTTCAAAAGATTGATATACATTTGAAAACTTGAAATGGGTCATTCTGCATAATGCATACTTTTACTTGTAGTACTTTAAGTACATTTTAATGCCCATACCTTTGTACTTTTACTCAAGTACCTTTTGAATTCCGGACTTTTACTTGTAACAGTCAGTATTTCTACATTGCCGCATTGATACGTTTACTTAAGTAAAAAGCACAGCAGTATTTTTTTCCCCCCACCACCGATAAAAGGTCTGAACATATGGAGATATGAGGTTTCTTAAGCGCCATATAAGCCACAGCACGCAGCGTTTCTCCTTGAGCGCAGCCACGATGTCAATGAACACAGATTCCCAGAGTAAATATTTATTGGCAGTTTATCTGCTCAGCAGGGGATTATGAGCTTAGCGAGGTACAGTAGCGCTCTCGCTAACACACCGTCTCCTTCGTGGAGTTGCCTTTTGTCACCAGAGAATGAGAAGAGCAGCCCCAGTCACCCTCCCCCCCCCCCCCCCCCCCCAACCCCCCACCCCACCCCACCCCACCCAAGTTCTGATCATATTCATTATTCAGCACTGCTTCACAGACGCACTGCTGAAGCTGGAGGTTTTCTGGGGGTGTTATGTCCGTTTGTGTGTGTGCCTTCTATATGCCTTGTGTACTGTGTACTGTGTGTGTGTGTGTGTGTGTGTGTGTGTGTGTGTGTGTGTGTGTGTGTGTGTGTGTGTGTGTGTGTGTGTGTGTGTGAGAACACAAAGCTGCTGGCTATCGTAGAATCCACCGTTTGTCAGCCTTCTGATTGGTCCCTGAGACTCCCTGACTGGCCAACCAGAAAAAATCATTCACTTTTTGCTATCGGGGGTGGAGTTGTGCAGTGGGAGAATGTTGCTTCAGCTCTTCCACCACGGTGCGCACTGCGGAGCACGGCGAGCGTGCAGTACGGCCCCGCGAGGTGATAACGATTTCGCTCATTATAATGAATAAGCTTCAACAGACTAGTTCACATGGACCTTATCAATGTAACTAAGAGTTTCGATTGGGTACATATATTTTAAATGGGCAGAATTACGAAAGCCAGCCTATTATGTAGTAGAACTATAGGCTGGCTGTCATCTTCCTACCCAAGATGCACTGCGCTTTCTCTTTCTATTTCTCTCCTCTGCCTGATCCAGAGGATTAAACTAATTAAAACATATATTTTCGGGGGAAAACTACTGTTTTGCTATGTAACTACTGTACTTTTTTCTTCCCTTTTTATTAATATCACATAGATGTGTTTTTTTTTTGGTACTTTATATAGCTGTAATGAGGCTATGAAAAATCTTTTTCACCCATCCACTTCCACTATAAAATAATCTGCCATGGTGATTCTGTCCCACTGGGATTGAACAAATTAAAACATATATTTTCGGGGGAAACCCCCTGTTTTGCAATGTAACTACTGTACCTTTGTCTTCCCTTTTTATTAAAATTACCTAGATGTTTTTCCTTTGGTACTTTAAATAGCAATAATGAGGCAATGAAAATACCCCTCCCCCCATTCACTGCACTATAAAAACAATCTGCCCAGGGTAATTTGTACTACTTAGTAACAGAGCAGAATGGGGCAGGATTTGACAAACAGTGAATTATTTGATAACTAATCATATATTAGTGGGCGTGGCTTACTCCGGGCGTGGCTTTCTCCGGGTGTCTCTGCCTCCTTTCCACCTCTCCTCTGTACAGTACAGTTCACCTAAACATCGGTTACATATCGAAACGCCACAATATATATACCAACAAATAAACCAAACTAACTACTGCAGTGGTGGGCAAAATATATACTCAAGTAAAATTTGGTCGAAAGCATATTATAGTAAAAAGTACACGTTCATCCTTTTTTATATCAATGCATTATGCATTCGGTGACATTTAAGGGGAAAAGGGGTAATAAATATAAAAACTAATATCGGTAGACTATCGGTATCGGTTATCGGCTAAATTATTTCAAACATCGGTATTGGTCAAGAATTCCGTTCGTCCGGCCACACATGTACACCCCGTCCCGTATCTTTTCTGATCATTGTCACGCCTCTCACACACACGGGCGTGCATCGATTCAAAATAACCCACAAATTCACACCTCGACAACATTTAATGTCACAGCTGGGTGATTAAACAAAGAGATGAGCCAGTATGCAATCGACTATTGTCTGAACCTGTAATGTAGGTGTTAAGCGACGTGCATGTGACGTCATTAAAACCGCGTACTCACAAACATTGAATCACCAATTCAACACTGGTAACAGCAGGGACGTGCTGGGCCCCTGATTCAGCCCGGGAAAAAGAGTTGGAGAGGCCCTTGTTTTTTTTTTTTTTTTCTTAATATTTCGTCGTTGTCGGGTGGAAACCTTGTATGTCCAAAACCGTTTGTTTTGTATTAATCATTTTAAAAATGATTTAAACTAGTGAAAACAGCTGATCTACAAGCACACAACGCCTCGCACCGCGAGGCGTTGTGTGCTTGTAGATCTGCTGTTTTCACTACTTTTGTGCAACAGCCTTGTATGATGAAGCAGGGCTTTGCTTTGCAAAAGAATTTATCAATTTGAAACTTGGAGATTTTTTTTTTTTCTTTTTCCTAATGGCCGGCCTGGACTGGCCGGGAATGAACCAGCCGTTCGGGAGTTGTCCGGCTTTTCCCAATGGCCAGCATGTCCCTGGGTAAAAGGTGCTTCTATTGGAAATAGAAAATGTACTTTCAACCAGCAGTAGCGTGATGATGAGCCATCACTCTTTTCATCCATTCCTATAAATGCAGAGCTGGGCTTCTTTGCTGTTCCGCTCGCCTCCCTTTTCCTAAAACCTTCACAATACGCTGAGGGGAAGGTTCCCCCGCATGGCCGGCTGTAATTAACCTTTATTCGCTCTCCTTTGTGCTTCCGAGGGCTCTAAACTTCTTGCTCGACGCGCTGTCACGAAGAGTCAAACGAGTCACCCGGGAAGGCCTTTCATTATGAAGCCTTTCCTCTAACCTGGAATTATTTTATATAAGCTATTGAAAAATAGCAGATATACAAGCTAGCTCACAACGCTGCAACGAGTGCCACGCTGTGAGCTTGTAGATCTGCTATGTTTGAAAAATCACAATTTTTTTTGTGTGCAAATCGAACATTTGTAACATTTGCTTCTGGGGGCGTCCCTTTTTGTTCGCTTGGACCGCACGGAGGTGCGATCACTTAAACCTAACCCTAACTCTAACCCTAACCCTAACCTTAACCTCAGTAAAACTATGCCTAACCCTAACCCTAACCCTAACCTTAACCTCAGTAAAACAGCTTATTGCTTATTGTAAGTAAGTGAATTATCATGGCGTTTATCGTGCGCTTGCCCAGGCCTTACGGCCTGGGCATAAATAGAACGATTACATTCACCACGGCTTCGTAACTCGCGCGGCGCTCCGGCCGCGCGGCCCTTGCTGGCCTTCGCGCCGCTTACAATGTCGTGGACAATAACTATGAGATCTATTGTTGGGGAGAATAGGGTTGTTAGTTATGAACAATGTATAAACCTGAAAGCCATTGGTATGCGGTCAGAAATAAGAACACTCCTGACTCACGAAACATTCGGGGTCGCCACAGCGGCCAAATCAAGTTGGGCTCCCATCGACTTTAGTGATGAAAAGTGATGAGTCATCACTTTTCAGAGTTTTGTGGGTGCTGTGGTGACCCCGAAGGTCGCCGACTCGGGCGCCCTAGCTAAATCATTAGAGCATGCCCTGAGCTACATCTGTGCAAAATTTTGCACTTTTAGACTGATTAGCACGAGAAAAAAAAACCCTAAGGCCTCCAACTAACATGAATACTCACCCATACGTGTATTGTTTTCTGAGGCCATTTCTAGCCCACGGAATGTTTTTCGTGCAAAACAAATGCTTGCAATGGATTCAGCATCATGACAAACCCCTAGTTAGACCCCTCACATCCTACTTAAATACCCAGAAAAAAAAAGTTTTCAGGGTATTTTCCTCCTGTATAGAAAGTCGATGGGAGACCGACTCTAGCGTGTGATAACATCAATTAAGCTGGGTCTCAGAAAGGGTTATCATACCAAAATGTAAACTAGAGACATGTAGGAAGTCAAAAATGTAAAAAATGTACGGTCACCTTGGGTGGTACCAATTTGTGAAGATATCAGAATTGGCCCCAGGCCTATAGGACAATATATTGAAGTCTTCACTCCCTAACCTAACCTTAACCTCAGTAAAACTATGCCTAACCCTAACCTTAACCTCAGTGAAACTAACGCTCTGAGTAACTAACCTGCCGACGGATGTGTAAACAAACGGCTCCGCCCAGAACTCGGGTGTGATTTCCAATAACGCGTCCCTGATACATACTATTTCAAGATGGGGGTCAGCGGTCAATTACATTGCCTATAATTAATTCTAGGGGTCGTTGACATGAAAAGGTTTGAGAACCACTAGGGGGTCCGTTACACTGGCATAGAAACATATGTTTTCCAAAACCTTCAAAGGATTTAGAAGACATTTATGGAATCGGGTCAAACATTTTCAAAGACTTGCTCAGTTGTTCAAGATTTTTCAAAAATAGCAGATCTACAAGCTCGCAGCGCGGCACTCGGTCCCGCGCTGTGAGCTTGTATTCTGCTTCCGGACGTTTGATTAATTGAGTGATTGATTGATTGATTGATTGATTGATTGAATATTTTATTAGACAGAATGTACGTAAAACAGCTCAAAGACAGTCAAATTAAGGCTTGGTGTAAAAGGATAACACCAATAGAGTCCTTACTGTCTTGTTTGGAACAACATATATTGACATGGGTGTCGGCGGCCAAATACATATCATTTTGGGGGTCCTTGACATGAAAAAAGCTTTGAGCACACCACTGACAGAATTAGAAACAGCTTTTTCAGAAAATGTAGAATAGTGTTTCTCAAATGGGGGTAAGGGTACCCCTAGGGCAGGGGTCGGCAACCCAAAATGTTGAAAGAGACATATTAGGGGGTACGCAAGGCGTACAGGAGAAAATGGTAATACTGTACGTATTTCACTGTTATGGGTAATAATGTCAAAACATTGACAGTCTTTGTGTGAACCTTCTCATCTATAAATTGTTAAAGGTGATACACCATGCATTTACAAAGTATTTATGTCATTATTGTTTATGTCCCAAAAACGTTTTTCAAAAGGTTTGAGGCTAAATTACCACTCCTGAATAGAGAGCCTCTAATTTTTGAATGGCTCTCAGAGCATTTTCAGCTGCAGTACCACCTTTGGCCTGAACTGCGCCACCCCCCAAAATCTTTTTGAAAAAAAAAAACATCTTTTTGAAAAAAACATATTTTTTTTTAACCTCCACCTTCCCAAAACCAGAGAAAGACACAACGGTCTGAAATGGGACTTTGTGAGGATAGAAGGTGCTAGTGGGACCCCCAAAAAAAGGTTTTAAAATAGGTGTATCACCTTTAAACCAAAGTACATCAATAACCTTGAGTGGTACTCACTTGACTACTACAAACTGTTATTGAACAGAAATAATTTTTTTTATTCTGTTTTATTTTGAACATATTGGCATTGGAACTGGACTTTTGATGTACATTTTATAAGCAAAATGCTGTAATCAGGGGAAGGGGGTACTTGGCTTCAGAAATCAGTATAAGGGGGTACTGCAGCCAAAAAGGTTTGAGAACCAGTGATTTAGAAGACATTTGTAAGAATGCGCTCCCAGACAGACAGGCGGCCGTGCAGAAAAACCACTGAATAGGAGACTGAACACGGTTAGATTGGGGTCAATGCCATTAGATTCCATGCTTTTTATTCAGTCAGAGGACTGGCTTTAAAGGACAACTCCGCCCTAAATAACTTCTAGGCTCATCTTCCTACTTATATTGATTCCAAAAGACTGTCCATAGAGTCTATTAGGGAGAAATGCCCCTGTTGTCCAGTTTCCCCAGCAGAACCCAGCAGCTCTCATAGCATAGAGTGGAGACTATAAGCCTATCACTTTTACACTATTTGTTGTGTTCAAGAGTGATTTTCTTTTTCATGAATGTTTTACTAGTTGTCATTACAAACACATCCATGTCATCGTCCCACTCAACACTTTTCTTCACCACAGTGCGATTTAGCGACTGCAAAACCGCTCCTGCTGCTCCGATTCTCCGGCTGATCTCCTTCTCCGTCTTCCCCTTTCTCTCATTCGTGAACAAGACCCCGAGATACTTAAACTCCTTCACCTGGAGTAAAGCCTCATTCCCTACTTGGACTGCACAATCCATCGGTTTCCTGCTGAGAACCATAGCCTCAGATTTAGAGTACCTGTGATCATATAGCCTGATATATCAGACGATTTTAAATGCCGGTCATCTTGTGATTCTCATCACACCAAACGGTTTCAATTTGTAAGCATTTAGAAGACGCTCTTCATCCAGAGCAACTTGCAGTAAGCAAGGTAAACACATGCACAAATGCATACATACTGTACATATGAAACAGTGTAGTGCCTCCATAGTCTAGGATCATTGGTAAACCAAGAACCTATAGCATCAGTCTAAACCAGGGGTCTTCAAAGTTTTCAGGTCAAGGACCCCTTAGTTGAGAGAGAGATGAAGCAGGGATCCCCACAACCTGTTCATAGATACCATATAGTTTAATCGTTTGACAGCACAATCATCATTTGTGTTTTCAGATATTTAACCACTTGAACCGTCAATACTTAATAAACTTGACCTTTCACTCTGTACTTAGTGTGCTCTTTCCCCCCCTCTACACCAAACCTCTTTGCCGAAAATAGCCAATCTACAAGCTGCGAGGCGTTGTGAGCTTGTAGATCTGCTATTTTTGGCTAAAGTTTATCAGAATATGGACGCTAGTGGTTAAAAAAGGAGAAAAAAAAGTTCCTATCACACAACGATTTGGAGGCCCCCCTGTAGTAACTCTGAGGACTCCAAGGGGTCCCAGACCCCCTGTTGAAGACCCTTGGTCTAAACTGTATAATATCAATAATATCTGTAAGGTTGCCCGAGCGGCCAGGCTTCAGAATTCTCTTTAACTCTTATTCTGCTTTGGACGTTCCTGTTCGCCCCAATTCTCCAGAGTGAGCCGCGCCAATACGGCCATTCGTTCGTTTACCTTGTTGATGTCCTTAAAGGGCCTACACCATGAATTTTCATTTTTCCAATTTTTATGTATTTTCTTGGTGTCCCACCAGCAACTTCTATCCTCACAAAGTCCTATTTCTGACCATTGTGTCTTTCTCAGTTTATGGGCAGATCTATGTTAGCATGTCTCAGAACGGTCCTGATTGTGAAATGTCAGATTTGTGATGTCACAAGGCCTGAGAAGGAGGCAGGAGGAGCTGGGAGAGGGTTGGGAGGGGTGGGCTGGCCTGAGAAGGAGGCAGGAGGAGCTGGGAGAGGGTTGTGGAGGGGTGGGCAGGCCTGCTGAGCAGGAGGTGGGGAGGAGTGTGGGGCCAAATCTGGCGCAGTCCTCCCACTCAGGACAAGGTGGTACTGCAGCTGAAAATGCTCTGAAAGCTGCAGGCAGAAATGACAGGGGCTCTGTATTCAGGAGTGATAATTTAGCCTCAAACCTTTTCAAAAACGTTTTTGGGACACAAACAGTGTTATATAAATTATTTTTAAATGCATGGTGTAGGACCTTTAAGCTGATGAGGGGTCGCGCCGCCGTGTACTGTAATCACATAGCGAGCAGTGATGGTCTTAAAAATCCATTATGCGTTAACATCAACGGAGACCAATTCTCTTCCGTGTTGATTTTCTCTGGCCCTGGGGCTTTGTGGCCAATGTGTGTTCCCAATCTATGACAAGACGGACCGGCCAAATTCACATTAATGGCATTACGCCGCCCTCTGCTGGCTGGTCTGCGAAAGTGCAGACCAGGCAGGCAAAAAAGGCAGAAAAAAAAAAAAAAAGTCTATCAATCTACTATAACGTTGCAAGGGTAAGCCGCTTTTTGATGGCACCAGACCGAATAAATAAAAAATAATCTGGCAGTAAGAGAGTTAAGGGTTTTTATTTCACCAAAACACCTCCCAAAAGCAGTGTAGTTCACCGAGAATTCAAATAGCCAAAAATAAGACTGACCAAAAGTAAAAAAGAATAGAACAGCGCTGAAAAATAAACACTTAGGCGAACACTAACATAAACCAACAGGCAAATAACTCTCTTTGGGTAAAACCATGATCACAGCACGGCCCCTAGCTCTCCCTTCAGGGAATGCTCTCTTGTGTATCTGCCCACATCAGAATTAACATGCCTGCCCTGTAGCCTCCCTTTAAATAGGGAGTGGGCTCTACCACAGGACACCAATTAGCCTTAGTGTAACGGAGGTGATCCGAACCTCCCCACCCGGTTGCGAACCCGGGTCTCCCGCGTGAAAGTCCAATATATTGACTGTCACTCCAAAGGGACATCCCTATGGAACGAGTGAAAATACTAGACTTTTGAGGCTTCAGGCTGGGGCTGGGACTATCACACTGTATGGCGGTCTACGACCCACCACATTAGCAATACTTCCATATACTTCCAAATAAACATTCAATAACCCGCAGCTAGTAAGAGTAACCTAAGCATACTACATGATGCGTTACACTTAAACTTTGGGTTAGGTTAACTTCAAAAGAATGATATTTCAAAACAACACATTACTGGAAAACAAAGGGAACCCCCTCTCCTCCACAGCACTTGGCCCATTCCTATTAACCAAGGAATTGCCACCGGCTGTGCAGAAGACACAAGTAGGGAGGTGATCACACCCCTGATTACCACCACCAATGCTTCAACAAACATTACAACGTTAAAATGCATTGAAATAAAAGCTCAAGAACCAACCCTTTCACAGTCATTTCCAAAGCCGGCCGGCAAAGTTGGTCAAATGGGAAACGCTGTTTAGTTGGGTGTGTGTACATTGTCCTCAAACATTGTATCTGTATATAGGGCACGCGGGTTTCACTGTGACAATATCAATCTAAATAAATCATCTGTACATCGAATACAAACTATAGGATGCCTTGTCAACAATTCTAAATTACAACATTAACCTTGTTTTTCATGCAAAAAAGTGACCTCAGATTCTCAGAAGTATTACGTCATGTGATATTTATGTGGAATATACCATATAAACAAGGAAAAGTATCTGTTGTATAAAAACCAAAAGTGCAGACAGGCTATTTGTAACTTTAGGCTGAACAAAACAGCAGAATTCCCAGGATCACTGGAGAAGGAAGAGGTTGATTCACGCTTTGAACTGAGTGAATGGACACAGAAATAACCAAAACCAACCCCTCGGAGACTCCAGTTCTAAGGTTTTTTTTAAAGGTCAACTGAAACTTTTAATTTTGTTTCAATGGGGAGGGACAGTTTAAAGTACATCTCTAAAAGTACATATTTGGTCTCCCAAAAGATGGTCCAGGTGTTTTTTCAAAAGATGCAATACATTCCTGTTGAAATCTCGTGTCTCGCGCTACTTCCGGGAGCCGTTCACTTGCATTGCAACGGAATTAGCGAAACGAGATTTCAACGGGACTTCAAAGTTCTCGACTTTACGGCAATAATTGCGGTGCTGGGTGGGAAAAAAAACAACAAGAATGGACTCGAGGCATTATCAGCCGCAGTAAAAAAATGGACTTTCGAGCGAGATAAATACACGGGTACAAGCTCACAACGGCAACGGGTTGCAGCGCGACGTGTTGCGAGCTTGTAGATCGGCTATTTTTAGAGTGCAACCAAGTGTAAAACAAGCCAATACGACGCCAACATGGACATACTGACGTGAAACATATCGTTTCTGTCGGGTGGAAACTCCAGAACTGTTACTTTTTACAGGATTCAAATTCAAAAGCATCAAAAGTAGCAGATCTACAAGTCGCGTTTCGAGCTTGCCGATCTGCTACTTTTGATCTTTTGTGTGATGCTGTAGTGTGATCAAGCAGGGCATTGATGCAGTGTTTCTCAACTTTTTTTCTGCATGGGCACACTTTTCATGTCCCAAGAATCCATGGGCACACCAACATAATACAGGGGTGTAAATATCGTCACTGTCGGGAAGAAACCTTGTATCTCCAAATTTGTACGTTTCTTATCAGTAGTGAAAACAGCCGATCTACAAGCACACAGCGCCTCGCACCGCGAGGCGTTGTGTGCTTGCTGTTTTCACTAGTTTAAATCCTTTTTAAAATGATAAATACAATACTGTCTTTCAAGCAGTTTCAAGGGTCACACTTGACCCTTCTCAGGGGCACACCAGTTTACAGTTTACAGTTTAGGCATTTAGCAGACGCTTTTAATCCAAAGCGACACCAAAGGTCCCCAGGCACAGTGGTTGAGAAACACAGCATTAAAGGAGTAGTTCACCCCCAAAATGACCTTCTTTCTATTGATTACTCACACCATGAAGACTTGAGTTGAATAATATTTTTAGTTTTTTGTTGCATTCCTAAGACAAAAAATGTATTACAATAAACGTACCCCCATTGATTCTGGATGGGGTCCCGAATGCATTTGTGTCCCCATCCGGAATCAATGGGGGTAAATTCACTATCATATTTTTTTTTGTCTTAGGAATGCGACAAATACAAAAAAATATTATTGAACTCAAGTCTTCATTGTGTGAGTAATGAATAGAAACAAAGTCATTTTGGGGGTGAACTACTCCATTAATGTACGAAAAAAAAAAAAAAAAACTTAAACATAAAACTATGGAGATAAGAGGTTTCTGCACCAACAGTGATGATATGAAGACAATCTGATACAACGTGTCCAACTCTCCTGCGTGGTGGTGAGAGAGAGAGAGAGAGAGAGAGAGAGAGAGAGAGAGAGAGGGTCTGAGTGACAGGTCCAATTTGATGTGGGGGTGATAGAGATAAAGGCCTGGGCGCTGATAGGAGCAGAACACTGTCTCTCTCTGTCAGACCTCACTGTCTATCACAGCCCCCATCTGGAGCAGACCCAGGATGGTGTGTGTGTGTGTGTGTGTGTGTGTGTGTGTGTGTGTGTGTGTGTGTGTGTGTGTGTGTGTGTGTGTGTGTGTGTGTGTGCGTGCGTGCGTGCGTGCGTGCGTGCGTGCGTGCGTGCGTGCGTGCGTGCGTGTGTGTGTGTGTGTGTGCACTGGAAGCATGAACATGGCACGTGTTTTTTTTGTCAAACGCACTTATGCTCAGTGCTCAATAGACCGTTTGTCAGCCTTCTGATTGGTCCCTGAGACTCCCTGACTGGCCAACCAGAAAAAAACATTCACTTTTTGCTATCGGGGGTGGAGTTTGTGCAGTGGAGAATGTTGCTTCAGGCTTTCAAAAACTGTCCGCAGTGCGCGACACGGAGATCGGCCGGTACGGTGATAGCGACGGCAAGCGTCAAGCGATCTCGCTCATCATAACGAATAAGCTTCAACAAACTAGTTCACATGTACCTTATCAATGGTCTAAGAGTCACGATTGGGTACATATAATTTAAATGGGCAGAATTACGAAAAGCCAGCCTATTATGTGAGGAGAAACATTCTCTCTGTCCTCTTCCTAGTACCCAAGATGCAATGCGCTTCTCTTTCTATCTCTGATCCAGAGGATTAAACTAATTAAAACATTTATTTTTCGGGGGAAAACTACTGTTTTGCTATGTAATTACTGTACCTTTTTCTTCCCTTTTTATTAATATCACGTAGATGTGTTTTTTGTGGTACTTTATATAGCTGTAATGAGGCTATGAAGGGGAAAAAAATCCCATCCACTTCCACTATAAAAGAATCTGCAAAGAGGATTCTGTCCCACTGGGATTAAACACATTAAAACATATATTTTCGGGTAAACCCCCTGTTTTGCAATGTAACTACTGTACCTTTGTCTTCCCTTTTTATTAATATCACCTAGGTGTTTTTCCTTTGGTACTTTATATAGCTGTAATGAGGCTATGAAGGGGAAAAAAATCCCATCCACTTCCACTATAAAAACAATCTGCCCAGGGTTAATGTCCCATCATAGTAACAGGGCAGAATGGGGCGGGATTTACAAAAGGGTTTATTGTACTTGACCGTGCAATGCGCAACAACGGCTACGGAACTAATGTATAGTCCGGGCTTCAGTTTCAAATACGCACGCACGCGCGCGCACGCACGCACAAACACACACACACACACACACACGCACGCACGCACGCACGCACGCACGCACACACACACACACACACCGTGGTATCGGAGGTATCAGGAGTGATGCGTCGCTCTGGGAGAAAGATAGATGGGCCAGCGTTGGAGGAAGACTGATCCCCTGTCTTCAACCTATTTAACCTCAGCTCTCTCTCACAGAAGGGCCTGGGGGGAAAGGGGGGGGGGGGGGGGGGGGGGGGGGGGGGGGTGCAGGGGCGTCACACCAAATTCTGGGCCCTGGGTACAAGGATTCACTGCGGGCCCTCCATGAATGTTATTAACTATTGAAAAATAGCAGATATACAAGCTCACAGCGCGGCACCGAGTGCCGCGCTGCGAGCTTGTAGATCTGCTATTTTTGAAAAATCGTGAAAATGTGTGCCAAGAAACCTATGTTTTCATGTCAGTGATGCTCAAACTTTTTCATGTGAAGGACCCCCCCCCATCTCAAAATATTTTGTTCCAGGGACCCCCCAGAAGCAAAATTTGAGTTACAAATGTTCACTTAAAAAATACATATAATCAAAGATTTGCGCACATTTTCACGACTTTTCAAAAATAGCAGATCTACAAACTCGCAGCGCGGCACTCGGTGCCGCGCTGTGAGCTTGTATATCTGCTATTTTTCAATAGCTAAAGTTACTAGGGCCCCTCCACCTTGGGCCCTGGTAACTCAGTCCCACTTTCCTACCCCTTGTGACGCCCCTGGGGGGGAAGGGGTTGGGGAGGAGAGGGGGGGGGGGGGGGGGGTGTTTGCCAGCTCTCCTTTGGTCCAAAGCCAAGTACAAAATGTTCCCCGCATGGTTTCGTTCTCTCCATGGCCTATTTAGAATTGGGCAGGACTTCCAGGGTCAATTGTAATTGGATTAGCAGCTCTCATATTGTTCAAAGAGTTGAATATTTTGTATATTAAATTTGGCCCCCCGCCCCCATTCCTCTCCCATTTAATTGGATGATTGGCACACGTAACCTTTTAGCGGTATAGCTCCATGGCTACAGGCAGGTGTTCTGTTAAGCAATTAATACCGGGAACGCATTTAATACTTGAACCGTGATTTTATGCTTTAACTCGTGCTGCAAGCTTGTAGATCTGCTATTTATTTTGAAAAATCCTGATATTGTGCAAGTCGACCCCATCTTTGACCCGACTTCTAAATCCTTCCTCTAAATCAGTGGTGCTCAGCAAGGATCCCCAAAATGATATATATTTGGCCATGGAGACCCCCATCTCAAAATATTTAGTTCCAGGGACCCCCAAGGAGCAAAATTTGAGTTACAAATGTTCGCTTTAAAAATACATAATTTAAAGATTTTCACAAATGTTCACAGCTTTAAAAAAGAAAATAGCAGATCTACAAGCTTTTATATCTGTTTAATGTGTATTTTAGACATTCCCTCTACAAAAAAAAAAACTTCTATTCTTGGCTAGTGTTCAATGCACACAGAATATGGATACTAGGGTTCAAGTGGTTAGTGTAGAAAAAATAAAGTTCCTATCACACAAAGATTCGGAGGACCCCCTGTACTAACTCTAAGGACCCCCTAAGGCAGGGGTTTTCAAAGTGGGTGACGGGGCACCCTGGGGTGCCGTGACGGCAGTCCAGGGGTGCCGCGAGATAATTTGATAATTTTTGGAATTTATTTGGACACTTGAAAAAATATTTAGTATCATTTTAAACTTGAAGTACAAAGTTATTTTCAGTCAGTTCTAACCAAAATGGCTATTATCTCAACGTTTTCCTCGCAACATAATCATTAAAATATCGTCACTGTCGGGCAGAAACCTTGTATCTCCAAGTTTCAAATGTGTACGTCTTTTGGTAAAGCAAAGCCCTGCTTCATCATACAAGACCGTCGCACAAAACTGTTGCGAGGCGTTGTGTGCTTGTAGATCTGCTGTTTTCACTAGTTTAGTAAATTTTATAGATGATAAATACAAAACAAACGGTTTTGGACATACAAGGTTTCCACCCGACAACGACGATATGCTATAAATATAAGGTGCTGGGAGTGAAAATTATAATGTAGGGGTGCCTCGGATTAAAAAATATATATTTATGGGGTGCCCTGAGACAAAAAACGTTTGGGAACCCCTGCCCTAAGGGTCCCGGACCCCCTGTTGAAGACCCCTGAGCTAAAGCAAAAAATAATCCCAAGTCTAAATGGGTTAAGTGTTCTCTGAAAAGCAGCGTTCGATGCCCAAGTCATTTGGGAGCTGAACAGCAGAGTAATTACACGCCAGGCAGAGTGGTCTCTGTGCAGCCCGGGCAACTAAGAGGTCTCTCTGACACCCCAAGCATCTCGTTAAAACACCACAATCCGTCCGGAGGTATATACGCTACGCACAGTGGAAGGGTTCACAGTCATTTAGGGGGGAGAAAAAGCTGTGTTGATCTCCTGGAATAATTATGCGGTCAAATCGCATTTTGACCACTCTGAAGTGGTGAAAAAAACCTAGCCGGAATAGACAGTTTTCTACACCCATTTTGCGACGGGTTTTGTGCTTTTTTTTTCTTTCTTTTTTTGCAGTTGTTATTTTGTAACCCCCTTGTCATTGTTGCGACCGTTAGGTCGCAGTTTAGTATCAAAACCTCCACCGGCCGTCCGTCCGTCCGTCCGTCCGTCCGTCGGTGTGATGTCATACTGATGTCAGCAGTGTGATGTCATACTGATGTCAGCAGCTATGTCTCTATATATGGAGTTATATGTTGTTCGTGTCCAAATATGGGGCTTGTGAGGTCAGACTTAGTGAGATTCGTCGGTTATCTCCATATATGGAGGGAGAACCAGCTTATGAGCCGATGAGTTGTGTCAGAGTCGAGATCCTGCTTGCATCTAATCTGTCGGTAGATAATGCCAGTCTTATATAAGGGTCATTTGTGTACGGTGTGATGTCATACTGATGTCAGCAGTGTGATGTCATACTGATGTCAGCAGCTATGTCTCTATATATGGAGTTATATGTTGTTCGTGTCCAAATATGGGGCTTGTGAGGTCAGACTTAGTGAGATTCGTCGGTTATCTCCATATATGGAGGGATGTGTTGGTTATCTCCATATCTGGAGATTCAACCTTCAACGATTTTGACATCTTGTTACTAATCTGTCGGTAGATAATGCCGGTCTTATATAAGGGTGTGATGTCATACTGATGTCAGCAGTGTGACAGGAGATAAGCGACCGTTTGGTCGCTTATCTCCCGGTTAGGGAGTCTTACTGGTTTCATTTGTCTAATGTAATCCTGCAGGCGCTGCACTCCCTCTGCCAACCTGAACATTCTAGCTGCGAGGCGACAGCGCTACCGACTGAGCCAGCGTGCCACCTTAACCCATTCAGAACGGGTACACTATATTGTGTATCATTATTTTATGCTTTAACTATTGAAAAATAGCAGATATACAAGCTTGTAGATCTGCTATTTTTGAAAAATTTAGAAAATTAGAATTTTGACACGATTCTATAAGTGTCTTTTGAATCCTTCTAAGATTTTTTGAAAAACCCTATGTTTCTATGTCAGCAATCTGGCCAGCCATCGTCAAAGAAAAGGTCCTTTTCACTTGAACTGGAGCTCAGTTAGTCTGTTCTTGAGAGACTACTATGTCAGTGGTGCTCAAACCTTTTTGGGGGTCCTTCAAAGGACCCCCAAAATGATATGTATTTGGCCACGGACCCCCATCTCAAAATATCTAGTTCCAGGGACCACCCAGAAGCAAAATTTTAGTTACAAACGTTTGCTTTGAAAATGCATATATTCAAAGATTTGCACACATTTTCACGGCTTTTTTCAAAAATAGCAGATCTACAAGCTCGCACCGAGTGCCGCGCTGTGAGCTTGTATATCTGCTATTTTTCACTGGCTAAAGCATTCAATAATTCTAGGCCTAAATGGGTTTTAATCATTGCTATAGAGCAGGAGTGTTCAATTAGATTGAGGCAGAGGGGCCACGATTGTAAAATGACTTGAGGTCGGGGAGCCACAAGGCTTTTGTGACAACAAAATGAACCAAATGCTCACGGTTATACCGTGGTTAAAGCGCTGTTTGACGACTAAGGGAATAACTGCTACGCACAATGACGTGCGGGCGGTGCGGCATGGAAGATCTACTGTAGTGGATTTATATTTCTCCGGTAGCGGCGGACACACATTTGGCTATACTGGGTTCCTGTAGCAGCTTCATGACTGAAAACAGTACCCTACAGCTGTGTTTTTTTACTAAGACTAAGAGTGTCACACAAGGAGAAAATGCACTCCTTAAAAAAAAAAAAAAAAAGTTAAGAACCAACCAGTCTGCTTGAAAAGTATGCATCTGTATAACAGCAGCCAGTGATGGCCAATCAACTGGTAACCGTTAAGAAATTGGTATTTGACAGTGACCTGTTGTGTGATCTGTTGTGTGAAGGCAAATACCTTCCTTTGATGCATTAATTAACGACTGGGGTTGGGGGGAGCAGACAGTTGCCCCCTACGGCAGGGGTTTTCAAAGTGGGTGACGGGGCACCCTGGGGTGCCGGGGCACCCTGGGGTGCCGCGACGGCAGTCCAGGGGTGCCGCAAGATCATTTGATAATATTTGGAATTTATTTGGACACTTGAAGAAATACTTAGTATAATTTTAAACTTGAAGTACAAAGTTATTTTCAGTCAGTTCTAACCAAAATGGCTATTATCTCAACGTTTTCTTTGCAACAAAATCACTAAAATATTGTCACTGTCAGGCAGAAACCTCTGTCGCACAAAACTAGTGAAAACAGCCGATCTACAAGCCTACAAGCACAAAACGCCTCGCGATGCGAGGCGTTGTAGATCTGCTGTTTTCACTAGTTTAGTGCATTTTATAGATGATATTTATACAAAACGAACGGTTTTGGACAAACATGGTTTCCACCCGACAACGACGATATGCTATAAATATAAGGTACTGGGAGTGAAAATTATAATGTAGGGGTGCCTCGGATTAAAATCACACCCGTGTGAAGTGGAGCTGTGTGTGTGTGTGTGTGTGTGTGTGTGTGTGTGTGTGTGTGTGTGTGTAGATCATGTGTACCGATTTTTGTGACATTTGAAGAAAATATGTAGGAAAAGGAGCAAAAAGTGTGTTTTGGAGAAAATTCAAGATGGCGGAAAATCTATCCTGGCGCAAATGGGCGTGGCCTATATGGGGAGATGCGTCTTGACCCAAGGAATACAGGGAAAAAAGAATTTTAATTTTCCGATCTACGGTTCAAGAGTTACGGGGCAAAACGTAAAGTGGGCCGTTATAGCGCCACCATGAGGCCGAGTGATGTAATTATTTTTCGATTCATTCTTAAAATCATTATGAATCTCCTCTCCGAGGTTTGAAACTGTAGCTCCTATGGTTTACGAGAGAAAAATACTTGAAAGTGATTTCTTGCATTGTCCCATTATAAGTCAATGGGGACAATTAAGCGTCGTTTTTTGCCGATTACGTCGGCATGGTAAGGCGGATCGGAACGAAAGGTAATAGAACACCATTCCCGGCCGAGCCGCACATTTTGATGTATATATTGCGCGAGTGGCGTAAATGGTGCGGCACTAGTTACGCGCCGAAGTCAGGCTACATACACACACACAGACACACACACACACAGACAGACCCACACAGCCACGTATAGGGAGCTGCACACAGCTCCAAAAACATATATTTATGGGGTGCCCTGAGACAAAAGGTTTCGGGAACCCCTGCCCTACGGGACGCAACTTGCCCGTGGGTCGCCTATCGGGGAACCCAGCTGTATAGCGAGATGTCAGTGGTAATTACCGTACATATAAAGTAACCTTGTGTGCGTGTATGTGTGTGTGTGTGTGTGTGTGTGTGTGTGTGTGTGTGTGTGTGTGTGTGTATGTGTGTGTGTGTGTGTGTGTGTGTGTGTGTGTGTGTGTGTGTGTGTGTGTGTGTGTGTGTGTATGTGTGTGTGTGTGCGTGTGTTCCTGCAGGGTGTTTGACTACCAGCGCGTCCCGGCGTCTGTGACGTCTGTCCCAGCAGAGACCAACAGTCCTGTGAAGCGCGCCCGCCCCTCCTCCTCTTCCTCCTCATCCTCCTCGGCGGTCCTGAGGCTGAGAGGCAACAGGCCGACCGGCAAGAGCAGCGCCGCCCGCACAGGGACCGCCGGCGCACAGGCTAAGCGTGAGCATTAATCTTTCACTCAGAACAGAAAAATTACAACGGCGGCCGTCTGTGCTTTTGTTACGTTCGGTAGAAAAGGGCTCGTTTTGATCAAGAACGTGATCTCTACTTAGAATTTCAGTTTTTTTCTTCGGCCACGGGTCCCGCTGACCGCACGCTACTATTCGGTGCCCGTTTACATGTATTGGGCACTGAATGTGTTAAGTACAATCTTGAGGTAGCCTACTTTTACGTTACTGAAGTATTTCCAATTGTCAATGCTTTTAACAACGTCTTTGGCCACAAGCTGTTTAGCTGTGTTGTTTGATGAACACAAGTAGATTGCGCCTACAGCAGGGGTCTTCAACAGGGGGTCCGGGACCCCTTGGGGGTCCTCAGAGTTACTAAGGGGGTCCTCCAAATCTTTGTGTGAAAGGAGCTTTTTTTCTCCATTTCTATGTTAACCACTTGAACCCTAGCGTCCATATTTAGAGAACTTTAGCCAAAAATAGCAGATCTACTGTACAAGCTCACTGTGAGCTTGCAGATCGGCTATTTTTGGCAAAGAGGTTTGGTGTAGAGGGGGAAAAGAGCAGAAGTACAGAGTGATAGGTCAAGTTTATTAATTATTGACGGTTCAAGTGGTTAAATATCTGAAAACACAAATTGACATGAATCCAAAATACACTGATAATTGTGCTGTCAAACAATGAAACTATATGGAATCTATGTACAGGTTGTGGGGGTCCCTGCTTCATCTCTCTCTCAACTAAGGGGTCCTTGGCCTGAAAACGTTGAAGACTCCTGGCCTACAGTATAACCTAGCTCTGTGACGATTTGGAGTCACACTCTTGACAGTCACTCGAGCCCTGGGGTTGTGAGTTGTGAGTGCATATGTCGTGTGAAACTTCAAACGCGTCCCGGTGCGTCCCCGTGCATGACTATCATCAGGATAAGAAACATCCATTGTCGTTAGGGCTGTCACAATTATTACATAATCGTCTAATCGCGATTATTTGACATAATCGTGATTATTTTTCATAATCGTCATAATCGTTTCCATGTTGAAAAATGTTCATATATTTAAAAAAAAGTCAAAAATAGTGGAAATAGCAGATCTACAAGCTCACAACGCGTCGCGATGCGACACGTTGTGAGCTTGTATATCGGCTATTTCCACTATCAATGTTCTTTTTTAAGTATAAAGTTGTCAAATATGTCAGTCATTTCTTTGTATATTTAGGTTATGTGTCATATCTGCCATGTGCAACTTCAAAGACTAAAAGCCAAACAGAAATGTAATTGTCAATGACAAAAACACAATTAAATCGTTAATCGCAATTATTTGTATGACAATTAATCGTCATGTAAAATGTCATAATCGTGACAGCCCTAATTGTGGTGAGGTTTGCTTGCCAGCTGGAATCCATTTCAGAGAGGAGGATTTGATGACACAGAAGGGAGCCGAGATAAATCCACTTTTCTGTCTCCAGTGTTGCCAGACGTACGATAATTATCGTATTTGTACGATAATTTGACCCTCTGTACGATGTACGATCAATAATTCCAAAAATGCCCAAATGTACGATAATTTCGGCATATCATCAAAAAGAGCGTGAATTCACTATTTTCCCTGGCTGCTGATCTGGGATCTGGTTTGGCTTCTCAAAATAAGCCAGGAAATCAGTCAATCTGGCCCTAGATCTGTACTTGGAGGCATTAAAAACACTGGTTGCATCTTTCCAGACCAGTTTCAGGCTTTTATTCGTGTAAGCTCCAAGAAGTTGCCTGCCTCCACACAGCAAATCTGATGCGTTTTTGTCACGTAGGAGTCTAAAACGAGGTCGTTTCTTACACTAAAGACGCATTTTTTGGTGAAATTACGTTTTTACGCGAGTGATTTCTCTTTTTTGGCCGTGTACGATAGTTTCATGTCAAATACGATAATTCTGAGCCTCCGGTACGATAATTCAACATTTCCCATCTGGTAACACTGTCTGTCTCCCATTGCATTGGCCTGAACGAGGCTGTCGGCTTTCGATGACGTCATGTTGTAGACCAGGGGTTCCCAAACGTTTTTGTCTCAGGGCACCCCATAAATATTTTTGGAGCGGTGAAAGCGCTCCCAATAGACAGGTATGTCCGTGGGTATGTGGGTGGGTGGCTGGGTGGCTGGGTGGCTGGCTGGCTGGCCGTGTCCGTAGCCTGGCAATACCTTGAGTGGCCACACACAACACACTAGTTAAAGGAGGGGCGCTGTTTTGTGCAGGCCAGGCACACTCAACACTCACTCACACGCGCACGCAACACACACACACACACACATACACACACACACACACGCACACATGCACACACACACACACACACACCTAGAACACAGAATCAAAAACATAGATCTAGAACACATAGAATCAAAAACATAGATCTAGAACACAGAATCAAAAACATAGATCTAGAACATATAGAATCAAAAACAGACACACGAACACACACACACACACACACACACACACACACACACACACACACACACACACAGGGTATAGCTGCTCAGATTCACCGCTCCACTTCGAACCGAGGTTTGATTTTTGTTTTACCCGAGGCACCCCTACATTATAATTTTCACTCCCAGCACCTTATATTTATAGCATATCGTCGTTGTCGGGTGGAAACCTTGTATGTTCAAAACCGTTCGTTTTGTATTTATCATCTATAAAATGTACTAAACTAGTGAAAACAGCAGATCTACAAGCACATGTATGCTTGTAGATCGGCTGTTTTCTCTACTTTTGTGCAACAGTCTTGTATGACTTGTATGGCTTTGCTTTACCAAAATACGTACACATTTGAAACTTGGAGATACAAGGTATCTGCCTGACAGTGACGATATTATGTTGCGAGGAAAACGTTGAGATAATAGCCATTTTGGTTAGAACTGACTGAAAATAACTTTGTACTTCAAGTTTAAAACGATACTAAATATTTTTTCAAGTGTCCAAATAAATCCCAAATATTATCAAATTATCTTTGAAAACCCCTGTTGCAGACCGTTCAATGACTTGGGAATTGTAGTTATTCATCACTCACGGGTGAGGGAGCCTCTAGATTACCATGTACATGTCCAAGGCTGCCAAAGATGAACACAAGCACATGCCCCCTATAGTGACGATTTGAAGTCACACTCGCCACAGTCACTCGACCCCCTGGGGTTGTGAGTTGTGAGAGTGCATCTGCTATGTGAAACTTCAAACGTGCATGTTGCTTGATTGCTTGTAGTTGCATAAGTGTAGACATGACGCGCGTGCATGCACGTGTGCGTGCGTGTGTGTGCTGGGGGGTCTATCAGGGACATGCTGGCCATTGGGAAAAGCGGGACAACTCCCGAACGGCCAGTTCATTCCCGGCCAGTCCAGGCCGGCCATTAGGAAAAAAAATAAAAAATAAAATGTCGGCCTTCATTCCATTTTGGGGGCTGGGCGGCCAACAAAGTAAATCGTCACTGTCGGGCAGAAACCTCGAATCTCCAAGTTTCAAATGTATACATTTTTTCGCAAAGCAAAGCCCTGCTTCATCATACAAGGCCGTTGCACAAAAGTAGTGAAAACAGCAGATCTACAAGCACACAACGCCTCGCGGTGCGAGGCGTTGTGTGCTTGTAGATCGGCTGTTTTCACTAGTTTAAATCATTTTTTAAATGATAAATACAAAACAAACGGTTTTGGACATACAAGGTTTCCACCCGACAACGACGAAATATAACTCGTGTAATTGGCCCACTGGCTTGTCACTTGTCATGATCTGAAATGGCAAATCTTTGAGTAGCAGCAGCGCTATAAAGAGAGATCTCTCTATAGCGCGCAATGAGGGCCTCTCCAACTCTTTTTTCCCGGGCTGAATCAGGGGCCCAGCACGTCCCTGGGGTCTATCTATGCGCACAGTCAGTGTGACTGTGCGTGATAGTGGTCTCCTGGCTGTGCAGTGTTCCTGTGTCTTGGTGGGTATAGCAGGCAGCTAACAGCACCCCTAGGGGCCTGGCTGTGTAGTGTTCTTGTGTCTTGGTGGGTAGCAGTCAGCTAACAGCACCCCTAGGGGCCTGGCTGTGTAGTGTTCTTGTGTTTTGGTGGGTAGCAGGCAGCTAACAGAGGCCCTGGGGGGCCCCTGCATGGAGAAGCAGCCAGATGGTCTCTTCATTAACAGCCTCTCCACCAGGGGCCCGTCTCCCTGCTATAACCCAGCCGAGCCTATCAGGGCCCCGCAATTATAGCGAGTTAATAGCGCATAGCAAATAAGAATTGTTTAGACTAGTTTATTACAAGCCTTAATGGTTTTTACTGCCACCCCCATCAGAAGGAAATTAGATTGCCTTTGCCATAGCTGCCGAGGTCGAAGAGCTTTTGGAGGAGTGAAGTTCTTTTCAGGGTCGATCCCCGAAGCGAGCGAGCGAGGTGGCGCTGATGGGTGAAGGTACCGTTACAGTATTGATTGATTGATTGAAGACTTTATTAGAAGTTTGCGTAGAAAAAGGTACAGTTTCATGACGGTACAGTTCACTGGTCAACTAAAAGGAGATCCTAGAAAAGACTAAGCTTATTTCCATAGGAAGCCATTTAAGTATCTCATATAACACTGAATGACAGATGGATAGAACACAGTACTATGCAGTAGATATAGTAAAAAAAATGTAAATAAAAATTAAATTGTTGGCTTCCTTCTGTCTCGCAAGACAATGGAGTATGCGCCAGGGATTAGTCTGTTGATGGGTTACAGGCCTTGCTGTGGCTGAACAGTCCGATTCTTGAGTGACAGTCTCTGTTGCAGTTTCCACAGATGTACTGTGCGCCTGCCTCTGTGGGTGCTGATGCCACCTTCTGTTGCCTTCGCTCTTTCCTCTCCTCCCAGAGGTCCTCTCTCCTTTTCTCACTCCTCTGAATGCCTTGCTTGATGGCGAGCCTCCATTTGCTGCGGTCCACAGCTACAGCTTCCCAGCCTGCTGGGTCGATGTTGCCTGCCTTCATATCTCGTTTGCAGACATCCTTGTAGCGAAGGTGAGGCCTTCCTTTTGGTCTGGAGCCAGTGGCAAGCTCCCCATAAAGCATGTCTTTTGGTATTCTTCCATCTTGCATGTGACTGACATGGCCAAGCCAGCGTAAGCGCCTTTGACTGAGCAGAGCAAACATGCTTGGTGTTCCTGCCTGAGCCAGAACGTTCTTGTTGGAGATACGGTCCTGCCAGGTGATGCCAAGAATCCTTCTAAGACAGCGTAAATGGAAGGAGTTGAGTCTACGTTCTTGATGGGAGTAGAGGGTCCATGCTTCACTAGCATATAGCAGTGTACTGAGCACACAGGCTTGGTACACCTTCATCTTGGTGTTGATGGTCAGCATGGAGTTGTCCCAGACTCTCTTTGCCAGGCGGGCCATTGATGTTGCTGCCCTGCCAATCCTCGTGTTCAACTCAGCATCCAGGGAGAGGTTGTTGGAGATGGTAGAGCCGAGGTAGGTGAAGGCCTCCACCACCTCAAGGGTGTGGTCACCGATGGAGATGCGGGGGGTGCTGCAGACGTCTTGGCCCACGATGTTGGTCTTTTTCAGGCTGATCGTAAGACCAAACTCTCCGCAGGCGCATGAGAATTGCCTAATGAGGCGCTGTAGAGCCTCCTCGTTGTGTGCCGTCAGAGCAGCATCATCTGCGAAAAGCAACTCTCGGATCAGTACTTTTCGCACTTTGGTCTTCGCTCTGAGACGTGCAAGATTAAAGAGATTTCCATCGCTTCTGGTGTGGAGGTATACTCCATCATCTGACTGGCTGAAGGCGTACGACAGCAGCAAGGAGAAGAATATTCCAAAGAGTGTCGGGGCGAGCACACATCCCTGTTTTACGCCACTCCTGATTGGAAATGGGTCAGAGGCTGAGCCGTCATACTGGACGATGCCTTTAGTATCTTCGTGAAAGGACTCAATCAACCTCAGGAGTTTGGGGGGACAGCCAATCCTCTGCAGAAGGATGAAGAGGCCTTTCCTGCTGACGAGGTCAAAGGCCTTTGTCAGATCAATGAAGGCGATGTACAGCGGCTGCCTCTGCTCGCGGCACTTCTCTTGCATCTGCCTGATTGAAAATATCATGTCGATTGTTGACCTCCCTGCTCTGAATCCACACTGTGCCTCAGGGTAAATGCGTTCTGCAAGTGTCTGCAACCTGCTCAATATGACACGGGCAAAAGCCTTGCCAACAACGCTGAGCAGTGAGATTCCCCGGTAATTGTTGCAGTCGCTGCGATCTCCTTTGTTCTTATAGAGCGTAATGATGTTAGCATCCCGCATGTCCTGGGGCACAGTTCCTTCCTCCCAACACTGTAGAAGGAGTTTGTGGAGGTGGTTGAGGAGAGAGCTCAGCTTGCCAGCCTTGATGACCTCTGGGGGGATGCCATCACTTCCTGGAGCCTTACCACAGGTTAGGGAGTTGATGGCCTTCTTGAGCTCCTCTAGGGAGGGTGGAATGTCAAGCTGTTCCATGACGTGCAGGGAGATGGTGTTTTCCACTGCTGTGTCGGTGACCGTGTTCTCCCTTGCATAGAGCTCCTGGTAATGCTCTGCCCATCTCTCCATCTGTCTACCTCGGTCTGTCAGGATGGCACCTGAGGCAGACTTGAGTGGTGCAACCTTGGCAATACTTGGGCCAAAGGCTTTCTTTATGCCCTCGTACATGGCACCAATGTTGCCGCTATCAGAGGAGAGTTGGATGCTTTGACATAGGTTCAGCCAATAGCCATTGGCGCATTGTCGAGCAAGCCGCTGAGCATCACTTCGGGCCTTCCTGTGTCCAGCAAGTGTTTTCTCAGAAGGCTCCCTCTTGTAGTCAAGCATTGCCGTTCGCTTGGCTGCAATTGCTGGTTCTAATAGGGCGATTCCAGCTTCAAACCAGTCTGGATTCCTCCTCTCCTTCTTGCCAAAGATGTCCATGGCAGATTTGTAGGTGGAGTCTCGGATGTGGCGCCATCTCTCTTCGGCATTGCTGTTGGGGCAGTCCCTGAGAGCAGCCTCGACAGTGCTGTTGAAACGCTCGCACAAAGCAGGGATTGATGTCCTTGCTGTGTTAATGCGTGGGCGCCCTTTCTGCTTTGAGCGGTGGATTTGCTTGCACTGAAGACGCACCTTGCTGACAACCATGGAGTGGTCAGTATCACAGTCAGCACTGTGGTAGCTGCGGGTAACAAGGACGCAGTTCAGCATGGACCTTTTAGTGATGACCAGATCCAGTTGATGCCAGTGGTGTGATCTAGGATGCCGCCAGGAGACTCTGTGGATGGGCTTGGTGGAGAAGAATGTGTTGGTTATGCAAAGGTTGTGATAAGAGCATAACTCCAACAGTCTTTGCCCATTTTCGTTCAGCCGGCCAACGCCAAAGTGACCAATGCTGCAGGGCCAGGAATCGTAGTCGTCCCCGGTTCGAGCATTGAAGTCCCCGAGCATGAACAAATGTTCAGTGTCAGGGATCTCTCTGACGGTGTTCTCCAGCTCCTCGTAGAACTCATCCTTTGTCTCGGCAAGAGAGCAGAGTGTGGGGGCATAGATGCTCAGGATATTCACCGGGCCTGAGGATGTTGATAGGCGGAGAGAGAGGATCCGAGCTGTGCCTTTTGATGGTGGTTCGACTGAAGTCAGTATGGTGTTTCTAACTGCGAATCCAACGCCATGTATTCGATGTTCCTCTGGTTCTTTTCCCTGCCAAAAGAATGTGTAGTCCTGTTCACGGAGGCTGCCATTCGATGGAAGTCTTGTCTCCTGCAGAGCAGCGATGTCAATGTCGAGTCTCTTAAGCTCCCGATTGATGATAGCCGTTTTCCTGGAATCATCAACCTGAAGTGGGTCTTCTGAAAGGCCAGGGCACAATGTCCTGACGTTCCAGCTTGCTAGCCGTAAAATCCGTCCTTTATTCTTTTTCATTTTGCCTGGTGCGGGTGTTTTACAAAAAAATATATACAGTAGGTAAATACAGGGTCAGGGGAGGCTGGGCTAGGTTTGTTATTGCCAGATGCGAATGGCTGCCGCCTATAAGTGGTTTTTCAGGGCGATTTTAAAGGATGCTATAGGGAACCACACTCCTTTAAGGCCTTCGGTAGGGCGTTCCACATTTTGGTGGTATAGCAGAAGAACTGTGTTGTGGTGAAGGTGAATAGTATGGGCTAAAATGTTCACGTCTACCCAGAGGCGTCAATTGGGTATGTCAAGGTATGGAAGCTGCCATACCTTGGCTCCAGGAGAAAGAAATAAAAGTATTTCTTAAAATAAATTCACAAATGTCTGTGCGTGACACCAGTCGTGTGCGTGACACCAGTCATGTTGCCATACCTTAGCTTTTGCTGAACTGACGCCACACTGCGTGTACCCCCCTTTTCCTCAATCTTCATTTGCTTCTGGTTGATGTTGGTCTACAAGGCAGCCAAAGACATTGCACCCCCCATACCTTCAGGCAGTGTTGTTTTTGACAGCATAGTCATAGTCTTTTGAATAAAATCTCATTTAGTTTTAGTCATGATTTAGTCACCTGAAAAGTTTTAGTTTTAGTTTTAGTTTTAGTCGACTAAATATCATAAGATTTTATGGCGACTAAATCTACAGTTGATTTAGTCAACTAAAATGTATTTTGGCAGGCCTTGATGGCATCGCAATGACAGATTTGACACTTTGCGTTGCGTGCTGAAAATAGCCGATCTACAAGCTCACAACGCGTCGCAGCTTACATAAAATGACTGAAAGTATGAGTATGAAAAAAAGTTAAAGTATGAAATGTTTGAAAATAAGCTCACAAGATTTAAAGTACAAACACCTCAAAATTGCAATTACTTCTTAGGGAGGCAATCACAGCAAAAAGTATTTTAATGCCCAGGAAAGTCATTTGAAATTTGGCATGCTACTGTCACTCCCTGTCTGTCCTGAGTTGATCTGAATTACCCCCATGCAGTCATCCCTGCTACAGAAAGCAATAAATAAACTTAATGGGTTATTCGCAGTCTGCTGTTTGAGCCAAGTATCGAGTATTTTTTTTTTAGGATGGTATAGTCTAGAACTGGAACTGATGTAATTTGTCCGTTTTTTGGCGGATGTTGGTTTTGTTTTTGTCTGATATTTTTGTGATCGTGTTTCTGTGTGAGACCGCCTCTGTCTCTACATTAACAGGAACCTGTAGTGTGGTATCGTTTTATGTATGTTTATGTTTATTCAACTTTCACCATGATCACAGATGTTTAAAAAAGACAGGTGCCATTAAAAAACACAGAATTATTTTGGCTGATTACAATACAAAATTTCAAATATAAAAATGCATTTGCCTATCTAAAAGTATCAATCTTAAACCAGAAGTAATGAAGTGCAAATACTGTAGTGGCTTTTATTTTTTTTTAAGTAATTAGATCCACCTCAATGTAGTCCGGGAGTTGCTCTCCTCCTCCACCATCGACTATGTTTGGTCTTTGTCTTTGTTGAGTTGGTCTCGACAAGTTGTTATCAACACACACACGTTGAGCAAGTCCAAAAGCGTTCCTTTTTTAATTATTCTCTCTCTCTCTCTCTCTCTCTCTCTCTCTCTCTCTCTCTCTCTCTCTCTCTCCCCAGTGAAGATGGCAGAGCTGCTGGCCATAAAGAGAGAGCTGACCGTCATAAAGGTGCAGATCGACGGACTGCTGGACTGTGTGGACAAGATGGACAGACAGAGGACCGACCAATCAGGTTAGAGACAGACAGGGGACCGACCAATCAGGTTAGAGACAGACAGGGGACCGACCAATCAGGTTAGAGACAGACAGAGGACCGACCAATCAGGTTAGAGACAGACAGAGGACGGACCAATCAGGTTAGAGACAGACAGAGGATGGACCAATCAGGTTAGAGACAGACAGAGGACCGACCAATCAGGTTAGAGACAGACAGAGGACCAGGTAGAGACGCTGGGTACAGTGGCGTAAAGTAACTATTAGTAATATGTATGCAAATAAAGTACTTAGGTAAAAATGTGAGTATTGTACTTTTACTCCACTACAGTTATGAAACTTTGGTTAGGCCCACTAGTTACTTTGTAGATTTTGATTATCATTTCAAAACACACTAACCACTTCAGCCCTGTAGCAGATCTAGTCTGGGATCACTTAACTTTTCGGGGTTGTAACCGGTCTGGAGCGGAAACCACAACACGTCATGTTGTAGTCCCCAAAGGACTACAATTTGCCAGAACTATCAAACCGGATTCAGTTTTAACCCAAAATGATTCCCCTGCGCTCAAGGACATACTTTTAGGGCCTACCTAATAAACTCCTTGATGGGGAGTAGTTTTTCTTTTGAAAAATTATTTTGGTTTATGCATCTTTTAGTCCCAACTCATAGCGACTGGCAAGACTACGGCAATGCTACTCGAGGCTCGAGCATTTTAAAAGGGATTGGGGAAACAAACGGGGTGAACCAAATCAAAGCGACGCCGCTTCTTCTCGTGGTTTCCGCGCTTTAGGCGAAAACCAAACGGCCTGTGTAGTGAACGAACACTGGTAGGCGAGGTTATAGCAGATCTACAAGTTCATGTAGATCGTCTACGGTATTTTCAATAGTCATGATATTGATAGGCTACTTTTACTTCAGAAATGTTAGTACTTTTTTTCCACCACTGCACACATGTGCCCTGCTTCCACCTTGAAAATAACTCGCTTTAAATGGTTGTCTCTGCCTCAAATAAACCGAGCAAACTCGGTGTGATGCTGTAAAACCCAGACAATACATTTGGCTATGCAGGGTGGAGAGAAAAAAAAGTAAGGTTGTGTTTACCTTCCCGATCGGATCTGCCATGGCGTTGCTTCAGCCAGTCATATTTCAATGACAACATGGCCGCCGGCGGAGCGTGTATTATGACAGAGAGGTAAACAGCGATAAAAACAGGGCTTACGGCCTCTCAAAGCGCTCCCTCAGCGCACACTGGAGTTATCTTGTTGTCGCCCCGTCTGTGTGTGTGTGTGTGTGTGTGTGTGTGTGTGTGTGTGTGTGTGTGTGTGTGT
>NC_137820.1:7484302-7599302 GCF_963921795.1 Nannobrachium achirus | reverse complement strand
CATTTTTTAAATGATAAATACAAAACGAAGTTTTGGACATACAAGGTTTCCACCCGACAACGACGATATATAAGGCTTTTATAATTTTTTGCGGCTCCAGACTTTTCTTTTTTGGTCCAATATGGCTCTTTCAACATTTTGGGTTGCCGACCCCTGCACCATCACCTCCATTAGCCTACCACCTTGAAACGGTACTCAAAAGTACTCACATTTTTCTACTTACTGTAAGTAAAAGTAGGCTATATCAATACTGCAAAGAAAAAAAATACTCTGTTACAAGTAAAAGTCCGGATTTAACAGTTTTACTTGAGTAAAAAGTACAAAGCATTCTTAGCAAACATTTACTTAAAGTACCAAATGTAGAAAGTAGTTCATTATGCAGAATGTCCCATTGGAAAAGTTTTCAAATGTTTGAAATGTATTCATGACCGAACTGGTTAATGTATGTTTTGTAATAATCTAAATCTACAAAGTAGCCCTAGCCTAACTAGTAGCTAAAGTTTTCAAATAAGATATATAGCAATAGAGTAAAAGTACAATATTTGAGATGTAGTGGAGAAGAGATACTAAAAATTGGACATACTCAGGTAAAGTAATAAAAAATATACCTCAAAATTGTACTTAATGAATTGCAATTTTATAGCGCTTTTCCAAGTGCTCAAAGCGCTTATATGGTTCATTCATTCATTCATTAGTTACAGTACTTTAGTGAATGTACGTAGCTACTAGTTTCCACCACAATCACCACCTTGGTGGTGCAGCATCAGTATTATCATTATCATAACAGGACACAGAGAACTGCTAACTGCTGCTAGAATGTTCACCAGCAAAATAATGATGATTAAGTTCCACCATTATTAGCACTAAAATGCTAGTTGTTGTTTTGTTGTTGTGTGTGCCGTGCTTAGCACTTTCTCTAGATGGAGTGCCTATTTTGGAAAAGTAATTTAAGGTGAACCATGTTCTCAACATGTCTAAGGCCTAGAATTATTGAATGCTTTAACCAGTGAAAAATAGCAGATATACTAGCTCGCAGCGCGGCACCGAGTGCCGCGCTGCGAGCTTGTAGATCTGCTATTTTTGAAAAAGTCGTGAAAATGTGTGCAAATCTTTGAATATATGTGTTTTCAAAGCGAACGTTTGTAACTCAAATTTTGCTTCTGGGTGGTCCCTGGAACTAAATATTTTGAGATGCGGGTCCTTCACATGAAAAGGTTTGAGAACCACTGACATAGTAGTCTCTCAAGAACAGACTAACTGAGCTCCAGTTAAGTGAAAAGGACCTTTTCTTTGACGATAGCTGGCCAGATTGCTGACATAGAAACATAGGTTTTTCAAAAAAAAAAATTAGAAGGATTCAAAATTTAAATGTTCACGATTTTTCAAAAATAGCAGATCTACAAGCTCGCAGCGCGGCACTCAGTGCCGCACTGTGAGTTTGTAGATCTGCTATTTCAATAGTTAAAGCATAAAATAATGATACACAATAATGCATACCCGTTCTAAATTTAAAGAGTGTTTGAAAAATGCAAGAAAAATGCAAGAACAGCAGCTTCTTCAATCTCTCAATGTTGTCATGATAAGACGCAAGTTGAGCTTTTAGATGTAGGATTTTTGTTGTGGTGTTTTGTTTGTTTGTTATTGTTGTTGTTGCTAACACGGTTAACTCACTGAACCTTGACAGAATTTGTTCTGGGAGTGGAAAGTGTTTTTTCTGTCTGGGGATTGTATGACTCTGGCACCCTCTATTGGAGAACTAATGCATCAGCAGCACTTCATTGTCCACTTGGAACACAAGCTGAAGAACAGAAAATAGGCTATATATAAATATATATATAAATATATATATATATATATATATATATATATATATATATATATATATATATATATATATATATATATTACTCAGCACTGTTTTCATCAGTTATTATTAACCTTAACCATAGGAAACAATAATAGATTAAAACAAATAATGGTGCCCAATAATACAGTATCTGGCTTAAAGTCCTGTTCGCAATTTGGTGTTAGGGGAGTTTCTCACCTGAACTGAGTCAGTGGGTCCCTAGACATGAAAAATCACCGAGGTGCTTGTCCGCCATAGTGCCACGAATGGCGCAATGGCCAAATCAAATATGGCTGCCATCGGCTATGATGAAAATCCAACCTTTCTGTTTCTGGGTGTATATGCACATGTAATACCTCTATTTGGACTAATTGTGGTGTGGGGAATTCATTTCTGATATTGTTTTGACCATTTTGGGTGATTTGGACCTCAAAAGGCCATGGTCAAGGTCATTTTGCTATTCCGAAGACTGTGGGCCATAACTTGGCCATTGTTAGGAGTAAAAACAGGTGCAGTAGGTCTAAATCAACTAATGCTGACATGTATAATTCATTTCTGACATTGTTTTGACCATTAAGGATCATCTTGTCTTTGAAATATCAATGTCAATGCCATTTTTTAAAAACGATTTTGTTCATTACTTGCACTTTTATAGTATTTTTTGTAAGTTTGTTACCATTTTATAGTAAGTTTGTTTTGTTTATAACAAAAAACATACTAGTGAGAAATACAACAACTAAACATCCACATTTAACTTTAAAGGGGGGTTTTAAATGGGTGTTTAAATGAGCAAATAAGACTATTTACGAATAAAAGTGACAAATAAAATTACACAACAAAATCACACACAAAATTAAATAACAATTTCCCTCAAAGTGCACCATATTGTGATTGTGTGCATGCAAGTTAGTATGAGGTGTTTTTACAGGATGGATTTGTCATTGTTCCATGGCAAAATATGATGCACAGAACTCCATCAGTGTCTTGCTTCAGACATGGCAGGAGTGTACTAAAGTCAAAGTGCTCCTTCCATCCATCAGAGCTTGACATTGACTTTTTGAGGCAGTTGTCCGTTGGACAAGTATATTTCCCATTCACTTGTCCGGGGACAAAAGTCACTTGTCCGGATAAAAATGTCATACATTGAAATAATAACAAAAGGACAGCTAATGACCCCCCCTTGCTCCCTCCACTCCACAGTATGGGCACTTGTCCCGGACAACAGGACAAGCCTTTATGTCATGCCCTGTTCCATGTTCCATTGGTTCTAGTCTTTCCTCATGTTCCTTGGCTGTTGCAAGCAGGTGGCAAGAAATGCGCTAGAAAGGTGCCTTGTTGGTCTCAGCAGTTGTACTTCTCTGCTACCAATACTGTATCTTGTTCTGTCAAGGTCTTTGCCTCTCCAAAGTTTGTTAGATATTGTACTCGGTCAGAAGCCATAACTACATGTTTAATCCTCACCTGGCCCATGCAGTCATCTCTTGTATCCAAGGCATATGTGCCTTGATCACTGTCTTGGCTAGTGGTGCTCCAAGATGAGACTGCTTGATGCAGTGGAAGTGAGTCTCACCAGTGCCATACTGCTGCCAGATCTCCTTCATCCCAAGTGCTTGGAAATATGGGGTGTAGTATAGCAGTAATGTGAAGCAGACAACAACGCTCTGGGGTCCGCTCATAGTTCCGACATCCCATTATTCTGACCATTAGGTTAGTGAAGGTTAGGGATAGCTTTGTTATAATGGAGGCTGTACATGCACCAGGTGTCAGCCTCCTCAATATTCAAGATGTCTGGAATCTCTTCTCCACTAGCGACATCATCAACAGAGACAACAGAGCTGATAATAGTAAATGGACTGCATTTACAGTATATAGCGCTCTTCTCCAAAGCGCTGTACAATGTATTTCACATTCGCCCATTAACACACACATTCACACATACATTCACACCATGAAACCATGCAAGGTGCTCATCGGGAGCAGTTAGGGGTTCAGTGTCTTGCTTAAAGGGGAAGACCACCCATTTTCAATATTGAACTATGTCATTAATATACCTTAGAGGAGTTGTGTGGAAATAAACAAAAAGTTCCCCCTCTTCTGTGTTGCCTAGAACTGGAGGATTGATTTGGGGGTTTGTATTGCAAATTACAACTTGATGACATCACACATTGTACTTTACAATACAAACCCCAAAATCAATCTTCCAGTTCTAGGCAACACAGAAGAGGGGGAACTTTTTTTAAATTTCCACACAACTCCTCTAAGGTATATTAATGACATAGTTCAATATTGAAAATGGGTGGTCTTCCCCTTTAAGGACACTTCGACAAATAAGCAGGAGGAGCCAGAAATCGACCCTGGAACCTTCAGATTCCAAGGCAGCCGTTCTACCTACATCGCCACAAGCTTGAATGGACACCATATTCCGAACACACAGCTGGAGAGCTGTTTGTTCTCCTCAGACACCCAGAAAAGGTTGATGGGTGCGTCTGTCGACTCTAATATCTCTGAGGATGATGAATGGCTCCCTGCAAAAGGGGCTGGAGGTGAAGAGACAAAGATTGAACTAGATTGAGGAGGCTGTCACCAAGCTGCTGGTACATGTGGAGTCAACTAAACCTACCCATAACCCTAACATAATGGAGGAAATAATGGGTCGCCAGGATTATGAGTGGACCCCAGAGAGTTGTCGTAGTGATACTTCCAAGCACTGGGGATTAAGTAGATCTGGTAGCAGTATGGCACTAGGGGTGCAGCGGCACATGCTTCTACAGCATCAAGCAGTCTCTCATCTTGGAGCACCACTAGCCAAGACAGTGATCAGGGGACATATGCCTTGGAAACTGGAGATGAATGCATGGGCCAGGTGGGGACTAAGCATGCAGCTATGGCTTCTGACAGAATACAATATCTAACAAACTTTGGAGAGGCAAAGACCTTGACAGAACAAGACACAGCATTGGTAGCAGAGAAGTACAACTGCTGTGACCAACAAGGCACCATTCTAGTGCATGTCTTGCCACCTACTTGCAACAGCCAAGGAACCTGAGGAAAGACTAGAACCAATGGAACATGGATGGATGCAAGGAACACTTCGACTCTCGAGGATATGGCTGCCTTGCTGATGGATATCGGTGCATCATATTTTGCCATGGAACAATGGCAAATACATCCTGTAAAAACACATCATACTAACTTGGATGCACACAATCACAATATGGTGCACTTTGAGGGAAATTGTTATTTAATTTTGTGTGTGATTTTATTTGTCACTTTTATTCGTAAATAGTCTTATTTGCTCATTTAAACACCCATTTAAAACCCCCCTTTAAAGTTAAATGTGGATGTTTACTTGTTGTATTTCTCACTAGTATGTCTTTTGTTATAAACAAAACAAACTTACTATAAAATAGTAACAAACTTACAAAAAATACTATAAAAGTGCAAGTAATGAACAAAATCGTTTTTGAAAAATGGCATTGACATTGATATTTCAAAGACAAGATGATCCTTAATGGTCAAAACAATGTCAGAAATGAATTATACATGTCAGCATTAGTTGATTTAGACCTTCTGCACCTGCTTTTACTCCTAACAATGGCCAAGTTATGGCCCACGGTCTTCGGAATAGCAAAATGACCTTGACCATGACCTTTTGATGTCCAAATCACACAAAATGGTCAAAACAAAATCAGAAATGAATTTCCCACACCACAGTTAGTCCAAATAGAGGTATTGCATGTGCATATACACCCAGAAACAGAAAAGTTGGATTTTCATCATAGCCGATGGCAGCCATATTTGATTTGGCCATTGCACCATTCGTGGCACTATGGCGGACGAGCACCTCAGTGATTTTTCATGTCTAGGGACCCACTGACTCAGTTCAGGTGAGAAACTCCCCTAACACCAAATTGCGAACAGGACTTTAAGCCAGATACTGTATTACAACTGAGCAAATTTTTGAATTGAGGGTTGAGTTTTGTGAATAGGGTTTGGTATTGAAATGAGTAAGACACCAAACCCTTCTAATGAAGGAATCGAATTGGAATTGATAAAGTCCTAATCAATTAAGGGCCCTGTAAATATTTAATTTCTCCCATAAATACAAGCATTCACTAATAGTTTCTATTGTTTTGACATCGAGTAAACATGAGGGTTTACTATTCCTTTAAGTTGACAGTTGGCGTAAGATTATTTATCTGGACAATTGTGTTTGGTTAAGTTAAACACCATAGGCCTATTCTCATGACAAAGTTTCAGCATTGTCTCTATTCAGGATATATTAATAGTAAATAGAATTTTCTTCTTTTAACACTTAAATAATTCAGATTATTGCGACCATCAGGTCGCAGTTACTATCAAAACCTCCACCGGCTGTCAGTCTGTCTGTCTGTCTGTCTGTCTGTCTGTCAGTCACACGTTACACATCACACTTTTGTTACACATCACACTTTTGCCCTACTCATATCTCCGCCACCATTGCCCCGATCCATGCCAAAGTTTGCATTTCCCTCATTTCTAACATGGCCCTCTTCTAGCGCCACCATCAGGCCGATACTTGCAAAACCCATTTTTGGACACTGCTCCTACAGATTTTGTCCTAAAATCACACAAAGTGGTACACAGTATCTCTAGAGTCATGTCATCAACATGGATCCGTCCCATTTCCCATACTCCCTCCCGATTGGCTACCATTGCCTTTTAAAGTTTGTGTATGCGACCTGACGGTCGCTTATCTCCCGATTAGGGAGTCTTACTGGTTTTGTTATCCAAACATTTGCGCAGTGAGGCTTAATGTGCGCCCCCCCAGAACAGGGACCCCAGGGTGCATGTGGTTATAAAGAAGATGTCCTCTCCTCTTCCACACAACACAGGCGAGATGTTTCGACACAAGTTCTATCTTTGGCCGAATAATAAGGAGTTGTGTTGGGCCTGGGAGAGATAGAGAGCGAGAGCGGCGTGATTATTCATTATCACGTCTTCAGCAGCAGTGTGTGCCACCATCGCTTTTTTACAGGGGACGTAATTATGTATAATTAGACCCACCGGTTTCCCCTATACCTGGGCTTGACATAATGAGTGCTTGGCCCTGCCAGCCGGCTTGCTTATTAAATATGCCACTGCGTGTGGGCTCGGAGAAGAGAGAGTTTGGGGGTCTTTGTTTTCCTGAAGACGCCTCATTGTTCCGCTCTGACATCCTTCTCCTCCTTCTTCACCACACGTTGAGGAACGAGGAGGCGGATGGGGGAGGAAACTAACAGTGTAACTATAGTACACTACCAAGTACCGCCATTATGTTCCATCCTGCTCCAAAAGAGGAAGACTTTGCATCATTAAAAAAAAGTAAAAAAAAAAGTGTTGAAGTGAAACTTATTGAACTCATTTTGAACAGAATTGTGAACCTAAATCCCCTTGTTCTGAACCAACAGACCAGGAAAGAAATATAACATTTTCCTTTTCTTTATTGTTGTATCGTCGTTGTTGGGTGGAAACCTTGTATGTCCAAAACCGTTTGTTTTGTATTTATCATTTTTAAAACGATTTATACTTGTGAAGACAGCCGATCTACAAGCACACTGTTGTGTGCTTATAGATCAGCTGTTTTCACTACTTTTGTGCGATGGCCATATGATGAAGCAGTGCTTTACTTTGTACCAATGTACAAATTTGAAACTTGGAGATACGAGGTTTCTGCCCGACAGTGACGATATCCTACTTTAAAACGAGGAAACCTCTGTCTGTCACCTCAACGGGTTGACCGGTCGATCAGAACTTGCACACAGGTATTGACCTGGCCTTTACAGAGAGTATTTTTTGCTTTCCCCAAGGCTGTTGCTGTATTCGGTGCGGTATTCAAATATTGTACTTTTACTCCACTGCAATAATTTGAAGCTGTGATATTGACCAATTTTGTGAGCCTTATCATCACTTTAGTGACCAGGGGAAATAAGCAGGGAGATGAATGCAGCTGCAGCTCTGATCAGCTAGATTGTCTTTATGAAGGCCTGGCTGATTGGTGTGTGACTTAATTGGCCACAAAAAAACTCCACCTCTGCATTCTAACTCTGCGCTCTCTCTCTCTCTCTCTCTCTCTCTCTCTCTCTCTCTCTCTCTCTCTCTCTCTCTCTCTCTCTCTCTCTCTCTCTCTCTCTCTCTCTCTCTCTCTCTCTCTCTCTCTCTCTCTCACACACACACAGATAAACAACCATCATTCGGACATGGAGGATGACATGTGATTGGGAGGCTTCAGGTAGGCTACACTATAAGACAGAACTTAGCATAACGGTGTTTACTTAAAGATGAAGTGCCATGATCCCCCCCCCCCCCCCCCCCCCCCAAAAAAAAAACATGATTATCAGGTATTATGATTATACTAGGAGTAAAAAAAAAAAAAAGTGTACAGAAAGAGTTAAAATTGGGTTTTTATGTGGCCACAACCACCAGTTAATGAACTGGTGGTTGTGGCCACACCCACGTGTGTTGGGTGAATGGTAAAAGGGGACGGGGCGATTATCTCCAGATAGAGTGATGTTACTCTATCTGTGTTTTTGGATCGGCACTTTTGACCCACAAGGTGGCAGCCTCGAGAAAGAAATCCAAAATGCAAAGGCCATACATAATTGCTCATAACAACCACACCAGGGGGTCTAATGAAATACTGTCAACCTCCTAGACACATGAAAACCAGAAAAAGTACAAAACTATGGCACCACCTCTTTAAGGTTTATACATTATGACCACATATGTTTCTCTACGAATAGACATCCATAGATTACACTCTAAGCCTTTGCAGTGTATATTTACTTCACATAACTGGCATCAAAGTGGCCAGAAAGTTGCTGTATTTTCTAATTACAATAAACTACTGTAATCCAGTTTACACCATATAGCACACTAGTGTATTACTTTTATTGCTCTCTACAGGGGAGCGCTAAGGAAAATTGTCTATAGGGCAACAAACACACTATTGTTTTGGCCAATGAGGAAGCAGCATTCTCGTGACGTCCACTGCTTTCTCATTGGCTAAAAGCAGTTTTTGCAGCTTCCTTATTGGCCTAAAGTTACTCTATAAATCTTTCTAGTTGTCCCATGTTGTGGTTCCATAACCTCAGATCCATTGTCAATACGATCAATCAATATAATAATACAATCAAAATAAAATATGTACAATTGAAGGGAAAACTGTTTTCATGTATTGAGGTTACCCAATGCAGACAGTGCAGGGATATATACACACAATGATTAGCAGTCTTTAAAGGAGTAGTTCACTCCCAAAATGCCTTTTTTTCTATTGATTAGTCACGCCATGGAGACTAGAGTTAAATAATATTTTTTGTTTTTTGTCGCATTCCTAAGACAAAAATGTGATAACAATACATTTACCCCCATTCGTTCCAGATTTCGAAACGGGTCCCCATCCGGAATCAATAGTGTGCCAGCGGTGACGCAATTGTAGTCCTTAGCGGCCATTTCTTGGGTCAAAACACAGGTGTTTCAATTGTTTGATTGCATAGAACTAATGCTATAGTCTAATCAGAACACCTGTGTAAGTCTGTGTTGACCCAAGAAATGGCCGCTCTTAGAACTACATTTGGCACACCCTATGGGGGTAAATTTACTCAAATCAATTTTTTGTCTTAGGAATGTGACAAAAACCAAAAAATATTATTGAACTCTACTCTCCATGGCATGAGTAATCAATAGAAAAAAAGTCATTTTGGGGGTGAACTACTCCTTTAAGGTGGTTTTGTTCCATTTGATATTCTTATCCTATCACAGCAGCTCACCAATCTTGCTGCTGTGTTTGCTCATTGTTGTACTTCACCCATGCAGCAGATATGGGAGTTATTTATCATTGGTGATGTTTTCAAACTCTCCTTGGGTGGCTCCTCACCCGGCTTCCGTCCTCCGAACACGGACGGACCAATTGTGTTCGCATATACGCCCGTCGCCCGACAAAGCCGGATGCACCACGTTGGATTCGAAACCGACGTCCTCTGTGGTGGTGGGTGCAGGTCTCTGTGGTTCTTAAGGTCTCTCGTCCCCTCCACTCTCTCTCTCTCTCTCCAGACTCTTCAGCAACCTGGGATCAGCGATGGACGGTGCTTCAAGGAGCTGGTGGCCACCTACTGACCACCTACTGACCACCTACTGACCACCTACTGACCACCTACTGACCACCTACTGACCACCTACTGACCGCTGGTGACCACCTACTGACCGCTGGCATCCTGACCTCTGACATCATGACCTACTGACCTGCACTGGAGTCTGGACACAGTCTTCATATGGGACAGCATCGGTCAACACAGCCCGTCTCGCTTGCACCGTAGAACCTTGAGTGTTCACCTAAAGCCAGGGGCGTCACACCAGATTCTGGGCCCTGGGGACAAGGATTCACTGTGGGCCCCCCATGAATGTTCTTCATAGGGGGAGGGGGATTTTCAAGGCCCCCCACCTCCTCCTATAGTAACTCAGTCCCACCCCCCCCCCCACCCCCACCCCTTGTGACGCCCCTGCTTAAAGGACAACTTCATAACAAGGGTTCATTATTTAATTAGAGAAACGAAAGGGTGAGTGTTAAATGTTCACATTTACTGCTTTCTATCGTTTTAGCCATTTTAGCAATTTTGATTTCAATGGGTGGGGGCATGTGTACAAGTGGCTAAATATGTCTTTAGACACAATAAGCCAACAATATCTCTATAACTATTTACAGTAACACTACAACCCCCATAAGTCACATCTGCCCATGAGAGATTGCTGTGCATCTTGGGAATGGGCTTATTGTGTCTAAAAAGACACATTTAGCCACCCACTTAAACCCACGTTAAAATCGCTAAAACAACAGAAAGCAGTAAATTAAAACATTTATACACGCATCCTCTCTTTTCTCTAATTACAATCTAACATATCGTCTCTGTCGGGCAGAAACCTCGTATCTTCAAGTTTCAAATTTGTATGTTTTTCGCAAAGTAAAGCCCTGCTTCATCACACAAGGCCGTCGCACAAAAGTAGTGAAAACAGCAGATCTGCAAGCACAGTGCTTGTAGATCGGCTGTTTTCACTAGTTTAGTTCATTTTTTAAATGATAAATACAAAATGAACCGTTTTGGACTTGCAAGGTTTCCACCAGACAACGACGATATGAACCCTTGTTGTAAAAAAAAACAAAGTGTCCTTTAACTCTGACAGTGTACAAATGGAACCAAATACACCCTTATGGGTCCATTTGGTTCAATTCGTACACTCTCAGAGTTTCAGACCTGTAAGGTTACATTTGTACGGCCTTGGAATTAAATCAACACTCAGTGTTTTACTGTACAGTTAAATTATTTCCTAGATAGATCCAGTTTGGAAAAAACGCTGATCCCATTGAGTTATGGATGCCATAAAAACAATGGCAGCTTTCAAGATAATGTAGAGTAATGGCAAAAAATATTGTATAGGTCACACGCAGTCACACACACACACACACACACACACACACACACACACACACACACACACACACACACACACACGTCGGCTGACCTTGCATAAATCTGACCCCCCCCCCCCCCCCCCCCCCCCCACACACACACACACACACACACACACACACACACACACACACACACACGTCGGCTGACCTTGCATAAATCTGACCCCCCCCCCCCCCCCCCCCCCCCCCCCCACACACACACACACACACACACACACACACACACACACACACACACACACACTCACTCACACACACAAGACAAACAAATCTATTGATTAACGTTATAGTCACTTTTCTGTCCACTCCTCGGGGACATGGTCTCCAACACTGTATAATTTTCCATTATGGATTCCCACGCGGAAGCTCATAATAACCCTGTTAATGAGGGCTGTCGGCGCGACAACAGCTGTCGGCTCTCCTCTTATGACATATTTGATATTCATAAGGCCTGGTTTGGCAGTTTATTTGCAGCCCAGGCTGTATACGCGGCGCTGCTTAGACAGAGACCTCCCCTGGGTGCAGAGTGTTTGTGCAGTGGTGGAAAAAAGAGTCCTCACATGTGTTTTACTTAAGTAAAAGTATCAATACTGCAAATGTAGAGATAAGTAAAAGTCCCGGAATTCAAAATGTAACTAAGAACAACAACAAACTAAAAGTAACTAACTAAAGTTTTCAAATAAATCTAGTACAGTAAAAGTACAATATGCCTCTGAGATGTAGTGGGGTAGAAGTAAAAGTATTGAAAATTGGAAATACTCCAGTAAAGTAGCCTATGCAAATACCTCAAAACTGTACTTCAGTACAGCATACAATATGTATTTAGTTACTTTCCACCACTGGTGTGTTTGTACGTGCATGCGTGTGTGCGTGCGGTTTTATGAGTCTACGTCTCACTGATGTCGCCGGGGAAATCACGCTACGGAAGTGAGCCGACCGGAAAGCACAGCTGTCGTTTGTCGGTAACAAGAGAGAGAGAGAGAGAGTGCCTTATACCGCTCACTTTGTTAGAAGCTGCAATCCGTGACCTTTTTTTATTCTTTTAGTTTTTTTATGTCCCAGCCTGGATTCGAACCAGGGTTTTTCCCGTGTGAGAGACCACATTTCAATACGGCTCTGTGTCCGGGCTCATAGGGGACATGGTGCTCGTGAGCTTCATTTGTCCACTCTCAGCAGGGACATGCTGGGCCCTTGATTCAGCCCGGGTAAAAGAGTTGGAGAGGCCCTCATTGCGCGCTATAGAGAGAGATCGCTCAAACATTTGCCATTTCAGATCATGACAAGTGACAAGCCAGTGGGCCAGTTACTGTACATGATTTATATTTTGTCGTTGTCGGGTGAAAACCTTGTATGTCCAAAACCGTTTTGTATTTATCATTTTAAAAATGATTTAAACTAGTGAAAACAGCCGATCTACAAGCACACAACGCCTCGCGATGTTGTGTGCTTGTAGATCGGCTGTTTTCACTACTTTTTTGCAACGGCCTTGTATGATGAAGCAGGGCATTGCTTTGCGAAAAAATTTAAAAAATTTGAAACTTGGAGATACAAGGTTTCTGCCCGACAGTGACAATTTACTTTGTTGGCCGCCCGCCCCCAAAATGGAACGAAGGCCTACATTTTATTTGATTTTTTTTCCTAATGGCCGGCCTGGACCGGCCGGGAATGAACCGACCGTTCGGGAGTTGTCCCGCTTTTCCCAATGGCCAGCACGTCCCTGACTCTCAGAGTTACAGACCCATAAGGGGCAGGTGTAGCAGAGTGTTTCCAGTGAGCCAACGTGCACAATATCAGCACCCTGACTCTGTACAGCGTGGAATTGAGATTGGTATCATTGGTAACACCTGAAGTAAGTAAGTAAGGAAGAGGCCCAATTTCTTTCCAATATGGCTGCTGTGCATGGATCCTATAGAAGAGTTGGGAGACCGCATCCAACCACTGTTCATGTAATTACTAGTTTTATTGTATTACCATAATCCACCATACAGATTGGTCCAAAGTTGTATTCTTAAAAATAAGTTCCGGATTGCAGCTTTAAAACGAGTGCATGTTGTAGGTTAAAAGTATGTTGGCTCAGCCAGAAACCACCATGTCAAGTTGAAGGCAAATCAAATGTCCCCCTTAGCATTCATTTGGCATATCTTTTAACCACTTGAACCCCAATAACGCCCGAGGCTAATTCTTTGGGGGTGGGAACAGAAAATTCACCAGAAATAGCAGACGCTGTGAGCTTGTAGATCTGCTACTTCCGGTGAAGAGATTTGGTAAGGAAACAAAGAGCAGACCAAGTACAAAGGCCAACAGTGGCGTCAGTTCAGAAAAAGGTAAGGTATGGCAATATGACTGGTGTCTTCGCGCGCGTCCAAGACACCAGTCATGTTGCCATACCTTAGCAACAGGCATGATACATTTATTTTAAGAAGAACATACTATGTTTCCCCCCGTTTCTACGGTTTCTTGGGCTGGATATGGCAGCCTGGAACAGTTGTTCAAGTGCAGCTAAACTTGACATAATATAGTAAACGTGCCACAATTAACACTAATGAATTGCACCTGTGCAGCTGAACTGCGGAACCTGGGAATATACTATTCTGTCAAGATGGGGAGAATAAAAGTGTGGAGAATATAATTATAATACCTTGTTAAATTTTGCATTTGTAGTTATTTTAACGTAATTTAACAACATAACCAGCACAGATAGATAATGGGACATTCATGGATTTATATTTTAAAGTAACTTGTATTCTCCCCCTGGACCCAGGGTATGGCAGCTGCATACCCCTGCCATACCCAATTGACGCCCCTGAAGGCCAACCCTCAGGTCCGTTTCACTAATATAAAGTGGTTAAAGTGTCCCCACCTGAAGATATGGACTCTGTTGTATTAACATGACAAATGTAAATATAGTGTCACTGTAATATATTCACAAACTGTAGGCTACTGTTTGGAATATGGATATTTGAAAAGAAGACATTGTGTATAGCCTATAATACAAAGCGCTTTATACAGCTATAATTGTACTCGTTTAAAAAACCCAGGAAAAAAAAAACACAACAAAAAAGTGTTACACGGCGTGTGTAGGCTGAGAGGTGTGCGCAGAATGTGATGAATTGAATTGAGAGGTGCAATTAATCATATTCTTTCAGCTGAGCACGCTCAGTCTGCTGCGTATGAATATAATTACATACATCATTATGCTCTACTGTGGTTCTTTTCCTGCCTCTCCGTTTTAAGCTTGTTCTCTGTGCTTTTGTGTTTTTTCGTCCTTGAGGCTTGAATGTAAACTTATGATAATGGTGTCTGTAGTAAAGGTATTTTCATAAAAACCCCAATGTCATGTTGTGTGTTCTTTGTTTGTTTGTGTGCTTTTTTCCGGATGCCATGGGTCAGCATTTAGCAAACTTTATAAGCGCAGTTACACGCTTATGTTGCGTTCCATCAAGCTTTGTGTAATTATGAAACGGAAAAGGCCAAACAAGGCTACTATATCAAGCTGACCTCAGGGCTAAAGCGGTTCGGAAATAAATGCCCTTCATTACAATATGGCAGACTATTTATATTTAAAACCGCAATCCTTCCTTTTAGTTATGTCCAGCAGCAGAGAGGCAGTCCCCACTTGTCCAGTGGGGATTTTTCACTTATGAGCTTCAACCAGTACTACCTCACCAAGTAATAATAAGATACATTGCTGTAATTTGAAATTTGTTCTCCGCCTTTGACCCATATCTCTTAAGAGCGTTGAGCTGCAGCCGTGCCGCACTCGGGAATCAGTAGGCTAGTGTGGTGATCAGCATCTGTTTTGCACAAAAACATTCCTTGGGCTAAAAAACTTCCCCACAAGACTATGGTTTAGTGATGAAAAGTGATGAGTCATCACTTCACACTTTTGTGGGGGCCGTTTTAGCCCAATGAATGTTTTTTTTTTTAATGCAAAACAGATGTTTGCAATGGATTTAGAATCATGAAAAACCCCTCATATGTTACTTAAAGCAGATTATTTAGCTTTTTTTCCCCTGTAATGTAAAGTTAATGGGACACCAACTCTAGCGGCTGATAACACCAATTTAGCTGTGTCTCAGAAAGGGTTATCATACCAAAATATAATCTACAGATATAGAGCTTTTCAAAAATGCATGATAACCTTTGCCACCTTTCCGATACCGACATCTCGTATGGCCCATGGACTATATGACCCGACCGGGAAGTGAACCCCGACCTCCCAGTCTCAGGACGGACACTCTAAACACAAGGCCACTGAGCTGATAAGGTTTAGAAGTCTCAATGGAAGAGTAGGGAGAGCACCTCCAACCACTGCTAATAGTTCTATTAACATAATCTACTGTACAGATGGACTGGTTTACCAACATGCTCTACTGCAGTGTTTCTCAACCTTTGTTCTGCATGGGCACACTTTTCATGTCCCAAGAATCCATGGGCACACCAACATAATACGGGGGTGTAAATATCGTCACTGTCGGGAAGAAACCTTGTATCTCCAAGTTTCAAATGTGTAAGTTTCTTCGCAAAGTAAAGCCCTGCTTCATCATTCAAGGCTGTCGCACAACAGTAGTGAAAACAGCAGATCTACAAGCACACAACGAGGCGTTGTGTGCTTGTAGATCGGCTGTTTTCACTAGTTTAAATCATTTTTAAAATGATAAATACAATTCTGGCTTTCAAGCAGTTTCAAGGGGCACACTTGACCCTTCTCAGGGGCACACCAAAGGTCCCCAGGCACAGTGGTTGAGAAACACTGCTCTACTGTACATATGTTGTATTACTGTACCATACAGATGTACTAGTTGTATTGTAGCAACATTGGGGTTGCTACAATACAACTGGGCCACTGCCAACATTGGGGTGGCAGTGGCCCAGGGGTAAAGTGGCTGCTTGATTGGCAGCCAGAGTTGCTGTCGATGTTGAAGTGTCCTTGAGCAACACTCTAGTTGCTCCCGGTGAGCAGGTTGGTGCCTTGCATGGTTTCCTCTGCCATCGGTGTATGAATGTTTGCGTGAATGTAATGCACAATCTCTTTAAAGAGCCTTGGATAAAGGCACTATATAAATGCACCATTATTTGGCATTTACCATATTGGTTCAAATGGTTTATCCATTAAAATGAGCTATGGACTTGCAGGAAGTGCATTACATCAACAAGTGACTTTCTTTGACCTATTGAACAGCGTCTTACTGGAGCAGCTCAGACTGCTTGAGTCTTCCTCAGACTGAGTCATGAGGAGGATGCAGTATGTAGCATCAAAACACCACTCTTTGATCTTTGTATACTTAATAAAGCACTTTTTAATAAAGAAGCTTATCATCAGAGCTGCTCCAGTGTGTTGCTCTACATTTATATGGATTATAGGCCCATATCAGCTGTCCAAACACAATAAAAACAAAACTATCTAGCATGGCAATTAACTTTGTTGACAAAAGCACAGCAGACAGAGCCTTTGTAATGATTCATTGGAGCCACAGAACAACCTTTAGCACAGTGTTTGTTGTTGCAATGAATGCTGGGTACGTGGCCGGCCGCAGCATGCACCTCTCTGGCTCAGGGCAGTCAATAATGAACCAGCGCTTCTTGTTTAAAAACACTTTGACGGGAGAGAAGAGAACCAACTTCACTTTAGATAGTCAAGAGGAGGGAGTCAACCGCTTTGGCTCAGTAGTCAAACCAGTCCAGTAAAACAACACAAAGGTAAGAGAGCTGTACTTATGAATGAGACTATTGATTCACATTGTTGCTGTAGGACAGATAGCAGTAACACTATGGCAATATAAGCTACAATTTGTGTTTGTGCAGTATTAAGTAGTCTATAAGCTGCATGCTCAAGTTTAAATGATTGATTGATTGAATATTTTTAGCAGTTTGCATAGGAAAAGCACATGAAAACTGCACATGTACAGTTCAGATAAAATGTCTAAAATAGCATTTAAACCCAAGGAAGCACTATATGGCTTGTTTACATCGGGGTCCTTTGTACTCATTTCATTGAGTTAAATTAAATGACAGACAAATATACACAGTAGGCCTACTATGCAAAGAAAACATCATATAACAGTCAGAAATCAGAAAAAAAGTCCCCTCTGACTATGGACATAGTGTTAACATATAGTTACCATTATGTTAGAAATGTTTAGTCAATGTGTTTTACTATGATGTTTTGCTTAAACAACCAGGTCACAGGGAAGGGTTTACCTCATTTGACCCATGCACGCACTCTCTCTCTCTCTCTCTCACACACACACACACACACACACACACACACACACACACACACACACACACACACACACACACACACACACACACACACACACACACACACACAGACAGGCTTGTGCAGACATAGATATCAAAGGGGGCTTGAGCCCCTGCCCTTTTACCCGTCTGTGGTGAAAGAATTGCAAATGCCCCCCCCCCCCCCCCCAAACCCCTGAACTTCAATGCAGCATCTTATGTTGAAAGAATTGCCCTCTCCAGTGTAAAAATCCATGCCGTTACGCCACATCTCCAGCAGTAATTTGATTATGCTTAGTTTAGTGTGGTATCAAGTACTGAATGCGTCGCAGCGCGACGCGTTGTGAGCTTGGAGGTCTGCTATTTTCAATATTTTCACCAAAAGGCCCTTTTAGAAATGTCAGCCCCTGCCTCTCTAACATTCTCTGCATGTCCCTGCACACACACACACACACACAGAGCCATGTCTACAGCAGAGGACAGTCCCCTGACCACCCATGTGTTGGACACCGCGGACGGGGTCCCAGCGAGGAGGATGTCCCTGAGCCTGCACCGCCTGGACTCCAACCTGGTCATCTGGAGCCTTGTCACCGTGGGGTAGGGTTCACATCCCTGACAATATGCTAGACTGTTAGGCCAGTGGTTCACAGTGGGGTGGAAATCTCGCTCTTTCGACAACGCGACATTTCGCCAACGGAGCGTCGGCAGGATAGGGTTCAAATCCCTGGACAATCTGATGCTATACTGGAGGCCAGTCGTTCTCAAAGTGGGGCTCCCGAGACCCCCAGGGGTCCTTGATGGGGTATACTTTACACCCCATATGTAGATATAGCCATAGCCGATCTACAAGCTCACAACAAGTTGCATGTGGTCATTTAAAAAGACACTTGAAAAAGGCTTTTCAGATGGCATGGACATGTTTGAGGACCACAGTGCTATACACCATTGTCCCTAACAGGAATGTCCACAAACAGGAATGTCCAGAGGACTTTAAAACTTGTGACCTGATCAGTTTTTAGAAGTCAAGCTAATGCATTGGTGGTATTAGTGTGGTTGCCCAACAGGGCAACACATTATAGTCCTGGAGAAACTTTATTTACTACTAGGATAACTTTATTTACTACTAGGGTAACTTTAGGGTAACTTTATTTACTACTAGGGTAACTTTAGGGTAACTTTATTTACTACTAGGGTAACTTTAGGGTAACTTTATTTACTACTAGGGTAACTTTAGGGTAACTTTATTTAATACTAGGGTAACTTTAGGGTAACTTTATTTACTACTAGGGTAACTTTAGGGTAACTTTATTTAATACTAGGGTAACTTTAGGGTAACTTTATTTACTACTAGGGTAACTTTATTTACTACTAGGGTAACCTTATTTACTACTAGGGTAACTTTTCCGCTGCCATTGGAAATTGATGGAATCAATGGGAATGGGAAGAATCATTAGGGAATCAATGGGAGTGGGAATCAATGGGAATCAATTGGTCAAGCTTCACATGACAGTTAGCCTGCTGTAGAATATAGTCATGTCAGCAACCACACTCGCAATTTCCCAGAATTGCATCTTTCTAGTATTTTCTTTATTGTGTGACATTTTTACTCGATTGCTTTTGGGACAAAAGGGGTTTTGAATAGCCTACAGCTGGGTTCCCCGATTAGTTTTCCCCAAGGGCCGAATCATGTCTAGGGTACCAAGCCGAGGGCCACAACATTGCAGGGGGCAACGGTGGCGTTCCCACAACTCCATTGACAGTTTTCGTCGTTGTCGGGTGAAAATCTTGTATGTCCAAAACCGTTCGTTTTGAATTTATCATTTTAAAAATGATTTAAAAAGCGGTGCGAGGCGTTGTGTGCTTGTAGATCTGCTGTTTTCACTGCTTTTATGCGACGGCCGGGCCTTGTATGATTTACGAAAGAACGTACAAATTTGGAGATACGAGATTTCCACCCGACAACGACGATATACTAGTGTTGTAGCTGCTCTTATACCACCATTATTACTGGGGTTGGTGGGGGCCAGACAGTAAACCCTACAAGCTATGCCGCCCTTCCACGTTGTCACTTTTTATTTAGGAAAAAGTCACGCTGAGCGAACAACAATACATCACGTCCATCTCTGCTGTTTCAGGACAACAGATGACAACGGACGCTGTCCAAGACTCATCACCAAGGAAGCCTTCACGCCGGGGATGTATAAGCTGCGTTTTGAGACCGGAGCATATTGGGAGAGCAAGGGGCAGGCGTCCTTCTACCCTTATGTTGAGGTACTGTAGGTTACATTAGAGCAGTGGTTCTCAACCTTTTCAGGCCGTGACCCCCAAAATAATTGTATTTTAACTGGGGACCCCCCCCCCCCTCCCACCCTGACAAGCACTAAGAGTTGAGGCATTACATTTTGTATAACATGCGTTCTATTGTGAAAATAGCAGATCTACAGGCATTGTGACATGTAGATCGGCTATTTTCACAATGTCTGTCCCTAATATTTGACAATTTGGCCAATGTTTAATTGTAATTTTAGAGATATTCCTGCTAGGCCCGATAGTCTCGAGAATATTTTTATGTCTCTCCCTGCCAGGCCCGATAATCCCGAGAATTTTGAAAAAAAAAAAAAAAAAAATGTTTTGGACCCCAAAAAATTTAGTAGGCATGATAGCAATCGCGAAATTGCATGTTTAACCCCCATAGCAACCCCATCTTTCAAACATGGCAGCCATCTTTGTTTACATTTTAGGAAAACATAATGGCTGCTAGTTCATGAATGCCTGAACGGATTTCCATTCGGATGTTTTTGTTTGAAAGCTGTGAGCAATGTACACACACGTGGTGCATTATCTAGGCATTATCAGTGCACTATGAATTACATGGAAGTCTATGGAGACAGAGGCATATGAGAGTACGAAGGTATTTACAAATGGCGGGGTATGAGTTAAATTGTCACTTTCTTGGCTTGTTTACTTTTGAGTGAGAAAACAATGTTGCACATTAAGTTAATCATCTGGGGATAATTTGGGGACCACCCCTGGGGGTCCCGACCCTCAGGTTGAGAACCACTACATTAGAGAGCAAGGGGCAGGGGTCATGTTGAGGTATAGGTTATGTCAAAGGGGTACTGTCACCTAAAGGGGTTGAGGGGCAGATTACACCGTGACATGAGCTTCTCTGAAAACGATCTGAAACAGTCTGAAGCTCATGTCACAGTGTAATCTGCTCATCGCCCCCAAACAACAGCTGACCAGTACAGTAAGTAGTCATACAGTCAGGCTATACAGACAATTCATTTGATTGGCTTATAATTGCGCATCCCCACAATGACATCGTAAAAATATTAACTTGTTTTTTAAGATGATTATTAAAGTGACAGTAACCCTTTAGTTGACAGGCCCCCTTTAAACAGGATTCTTGTCCCCAACCTCACCAAATTGTTCACCACAATAATGAACATAGAACAGCAATCTGCCACAGTGCCCTGCATATCCTCTAGGTGGCAGCATCATCACAGTGTAAAGGTCATAAGAAAGAGAACAAAGGGGAACAGGAATATTAATAACTTAGGAAACCTATTCATAAACATATGTATTGATATACGGTACTTGGATATACTGTGGGTGTACAACAGCCATGTTCAAACGCAGTGTAGAAGAGGAAAGTTACATATTGCAGATTTAAGACCGGAAACGCATCTGTGTCACGTAACCACTTTTTTTTTTTAGGTTTTTACTTTGGCTATTCAAAAATACCAGGTATACAAGCTCATAGCGCGGCACCGAGTGCCGCACCATGAGCTTGTAGATCTGCTATTTTTGAAAAAAGATTTAAGATTTGTGCAAATCTTTGAATACAAGCGAACATTTAAAACTCAAATCTTTACTTCTGGGGGGGTCCCTGGAACAAAATATTTTGAGATGCCGGTCCGCAGTCAAATACATATAATTCTAGGCCGGGGTCCTTGACATTAAAACTTTGAGCACCACAGATAAAGAAACATGTTTTTTTTCAGAAAACCATTAGGATTTAGAATACATTTTCAGGTACTTTCCAGGTCTTAATTCCCACTGGGCCAGATGAACAGATAATAAATATCTGTCTCCATTCAAGTGGATGGTAAGATACAGATAAAAACATTTTGTGACAGATATTTTTTTTATCAAGGTGTGAGAAGCTATATTTTTTCTCTGTCACCTCACCCAGGTCATCTTCAACATCACCGACCCTGGCCAGAAGTTTCACCTGCCTCTCCTGATGAGTCGCTTCTCCTACAGCACCTACAGAGGGAGTTAGATGTTCTCCTACCACAGCAGGGGGTTTCTCAAAGTGGGTGCTCTACGTGGCACCCTAGGGTGCCACAAGTCCAGGCAGGGGGCGGTGCCGCAGAACGCTTTGATAATGTTTGACTTGTAAAACGGACCTGAGTTGCACTGTACTTCTTCAGTCTACGGCTCTATGCCAAATCTCTTCAGCAAAAAATAGCTGATCTACAAACTCACAACGCGTCGTGAGTTTGTGGATCAGCTATTTATTGCTGAATGTTCCCCCCCAGAATAGGGATGCTGGGGTGCAAGTGGTTAAATGACAAGTATAAAAGTTGTTTTCAATCTGCCCTATAATGGAAATGGGTCAAGTTTTCCTTGTGACATACTGTATCTTAAGGGGAAAGATTGTTGTTTTTGAGTACAGTAATATGAGAAATGTACAGTAATGTAAATGTAATGTGTTATAACGTAATGATTCAGGGAATTAAAAGGCTATTTACAAAGGGTGACCTGAGACAAAAACATTTGAGAACGCCTGAGTTAGAGGAACCATCAGCTAAACTGCTGTTGCATGATAGTTCCAATATGCAGTGGTGTAAAGTAACTGAGTCAATTTACTTACTGTACTTAAGTACAATTTTGAGGTACTTTTAATTTACTGGATTATTTCCTATACTTTTACTTCTACTCCATGAAACCATTAGTTACTTGTTACTTTGTAGATTGTGATTATTACAAAACTTACATTACATACAAACATGAACCTTTGAAAACTTGAAATGAGACATTCTGCATAATCACTACTTTATACTTTTGGTACTTTAAGTACATTTTTATGCCAATGCTTTTGTACTTTTACTCAAGTACATTTTGAAGTCTGGGCTTTTACTTCTAGTATTTCTATAATTTATTGCAGTATTGATACTTTTACTTGAGTACAACATTGGAGTATACCTTTCCCACCACAGCCAATATGTTGGAGGTCCTTCATCACTGAACTGTCACATCGAGGGCCTCGGGTTTATTAAACCTTGTATGTTCAGAACAGTTAATTCTCAGGAATTGGTTGATAAATAATAACCTGTGTTCCAGTGGATCCAATGCAGTTGTTATTAAAAGTCACATGCATAAGCTCTCTATACTTTTCATTGGTGCCCACACAAGTACTTTCACTTTCAGAAATAGTTTTATTGGTTGATTAATTGAAGAATTTATTAGAAGATTGCAATAGAAACAAGTACAGTTTCATGACAGTACAAATCAATGGTACAAGGTCAACTAAAAGGAGATCCTAGAAAGCCGAGGCTTATTTCCACAGGAACCACACTTTAAGTATCTCATAACATTGAAAGACAGATGGATAGAACATAGTACTTTATCTAGGATAATATCAATTTCAAAAGCATAAAAAGCACAACATCAAATACAAAGGCAGAGAAAAAAGGGTGGGGGGGAGCATGGGGGCTTAGTCTATTTACAAGCCACGGGTAGCAGCCGCCTGAAGATGACTTTTCATACCAATTTTGAAGGAGGCTAGGGATTTGCTCTCCTTTAAGACTTGTGAGAGGGCGTTCCACATGTTGATGGTGTAGCAGGAGAACGAGTTAGAGCCTTGTTTGGTGTTAAATCTACGTTACAGTACAGTATAGCAACAAAACGTTGCATTGCATCGATGTGCTGTGAGCTTGTATACCTGCTATATTCACTACTTTTCTGCCACAGTGTCGATAATAAGAGTAAAAACAGCCATGTCTGCTGGGTCAAGTACAGCAATGTGCAAGCATTTGTGTGTGTGTGTGTGTGTGTGTGTGTGTGTGTGTGTGTGTGTGTGTGTGTGTGTGTGTGCGTGTGTGTGTGTGTGTGTGTGTGTGTGTGTGTGTGTGTGTGTGTGTGTGTCTCTCCAAAACTTTGCCTGCCTCTCTCCCTCCCCCCATTCCCTCCACTGTTTATTTATTAAATGTAGTTTATCATATAATTTATTCACAGAATCAAAGGTTTTATGGCCATGATTCACCAGGATGGCTTGATTCTATAGGCTTAAAGTAATTGATACTTTTGGAAATCTCAGTGGGGAAAAATGAATGACCGATATTGATGTCCGTATATGGCCATATCCCCGAATGGGGCCTGATCTCTAGATGTGAGGGCCCTAATCGAAGCTCTTGATTAGTTCAAGACATGTTGTTTAACTTGAGTCTCTTCTTACTTGAAACCAGGGGTCGGGTGTCGCAAACAAGGATTCACCGAGGGCTCCCAAAAGAATGTTCTTCACAGGGGGGAGGGGCTTTTCAATGCCTTGGGCCCTAGTAACTCTATTCCACTTGCCTCACCCCGCTTGTGAAGCCTCTGGGTGAAATTCTGCAGGAAACGGAGAAAGAAGTTAAGAACACAAGACAGTGAAGATACAGTTTCACACAGGAGGTGCAATCAGTGACCACAGAGCAGAGCTGCATGCATGAGAATCTCCTTCTGCTGGAAACTTTATCCAACATTTTGTTCAGCTTCTTTTTCCTGTGATACATTCAAGCCTTAAGGTAAGATATTTTCTCTGCTTTGACTCTTTAAAAGCACATGTGATAAGACTACAGACTTGGGCCTGTGTCATGTGTAGGCAAGGCAACTTTATTCATACAGCACCTTGCTCTGGCTATGGCTTGTTTACACAAGGTCCTTTCATTGAGACATTAAATGACACAAATATACAGTACTATTCAAAGAAAATATACAGTAGGCCTATAACAGAAATCAGAAGAAAACAAAATCTGGCTATGGACATAGTGTTAACATATAGTTGCTATTATGTTAGAAATGTTTAGTCAATGTGTTTTACTATACCATATACTGTATGTTTTGCTTAAACAACCAGGTCACTGGGAAGGGTTTACCTTATTTGACCCCCCCCCCCTCCTCTCTATCTCTCTCTCTCTCTCTCTCTCTCTCTCTCTCAATGGCTATGGGTGGCTGGCTTTTTTAGGGCGGGGGCTAATTTTGGCAACAAACAATAATGAATATAATACTAATACGACAAACGTGAATTCTCTCGCTTAGGGTATTGATAACTGAACATGACCAGATCATTGGCAGAGTTTCTTTGTGTGTGAGGTCCTTGTTATGGAGTGCATCTGGATCACTTTCTTTTTAGTGGCTATACAATTTGAATGCCCTCTTTTTTATTTTGATTATGAGTGAGTATCATCCTAATCCTGCCCTGCATGCATTATGTGGTGTTTTCCGCTGGATTCAGAGAATTGATTTGCAGAATTCTGTGTGCAGGGTCTCAATTTGGTGTTTGTCACCTTTTTCAAGGTCTTGGTTTGCAGATGGTCCCCAGATCTCGCAACCATAGAGGTAAAGTATTTTTAGCCAGGTTTTTATTGGGATGTCTATTTAGATTTTCCTTTTGATGGCACACACACACACAGAGCCATGCCTACAGCGGAGGACAGTCTCCTGACCACCCATGTGTTGGACACCGCAGACGGGGTCCCAGCGAGGAGGATGTCCCTGAGCCTGCACCGCCTGGACTCCAACCTGGTCATCTGGAGCCTTGTCACCGTGGGGTAGGGTTCAAATCCCTGACAATCTGATGCTACTGTATACTGTTAGGCCAGTGGTGGGCCAGGGGTAGGGTTCAAATCCCTAAAAATATGCTCTACTGTAGGCCAGTGGTTCTCAAAGTGGGACTCCGGGTCCGGCGACCCCCAGGGGTCCTTGATGGGGTATACTTTATTCAAGCATAGCCGATCTAGAAGCTCACACAACAAGTCGCTTTTGGTCATTTCAAAATAAAATTGAAAAAGACGTTTCAGATGGCATATGGAATGGAAATGTTTGAGAACCACTGTGCTGTACGCCAGTTAGCGTGTCCCTAACAGGAATGTCCACAAACAGGATTGTCCAGAAGACTTTAAAACTTTACCAGAAATGACCCGATCAGTTTTTAGAGGTCAAGCTATCCAGGTCAAGCTTAGCCTGCTTCCAGACCAGAGACCCCGCCCACTCTCAGAGTGGACTCTTTCTCTGGTCTGGAGCTTAGTACATGAATCGGTTTTTATTTTCGGCTGTCCAATGAGCGCGCGGGGTGGGGGTGGGGGTGGGGTGGGTCTAACGAATATCCAATCCGCGCAGCAGTTGAAACGATTCAAACGAAGTTCACACACACACACACGCACGAGCGCACTGATTTCACCAAGCTGTTTAATGTTGATTACAAGTTTCTGGTCGCAGTTCTGTGTGGAAGCAGTCACTGGCACAGACAGAGACACACACACACACTCCCCGACGGTGCGTCGCGTCCACCGTGCGTCTCGATCACCGTGCGTCGCGATCACTCGCGCGCGGACACGCGCGTGCACGCTCGCAAAAAAGTCCCCCGTAAATCGCTCAGAATGGAGCACAGTTTCAGACTAAAGCGTGAGCTGAGTCTGAAATCAGGCTAGGTCAAGCTATCCATTGGAGTTATTGCGACCGTCAGGTCGCACTTACTATCAAAACCTCCTCCAGCTGTCAGTCAGTCAGTCACACGTCACACTTTTGCCCTTCTCATATCTCTGCCACCGTTGCCCCGATCCATGCCAAATTTTGCACACACACACTCCTTGGCTGCCAAACCACAACCTCCACCCCTCATTTCTCACATGCCCCTTCTAGCGCCACCGTGAGGCTGATTCTTGTTACACACATTTTTGGACACTGCTGCTACAGATTTTGCCCTAAAATCACGGTACACAGTATCTCTACAGTCATGTCATCAAAATGCATCTCTCCCATCTAGCGCCACCATCTGGCCAATTTTTTAAAAACACATTTTTGGACAGTGTTCCAACAGATTTTGCCCCAAAAAATCATGCAAAGCGGTACACAGTATCTCTAAAGTCATGTCATCAACATGGTTGTTAAACTGAAAATAAATAAAACCTGCAGTAGAGCAATAAAGCTGCACCTTCCAAGCTATACCACCCTTGCACGTTAGTACTTTTATTTAGGAACAAGTCATGCTGAACGACCAACAATACATCACATGCATCTCTGCTGTTTCAGGACAACAGATGACAACGGACGCTGTCCAGGACTCATCACCAAGGAAGCCTTTACGCCGGGGATGTATAAGCTGCGTTTTGAGACGGGAGCATATTGGGAGAGCAAAGGGCAGGAGTCCTTCTACCCTTACATTGAGGTAGGTTACACCAGTAAGACTCCCTAATCGGAGATAAGCGACCGTCAGGTTGCATACACAAAAAAAAAAGGCATAGCCAATCAGGAGGGAATATGGGACATGGCAGATATACTGTGTACCGCTTTGCGTGATTTTAGGGCAAAAAAAATCCCAAAAATGTCCAAAAATGCAAGAATCTGCCTCATGGTGGCGCTACAAAAGTGTGACGTGACTTGTGAAAGACTGACAGACAGACTGACTGCACAGACAGACAGACAGACAGACAGACAGACAGACAGACAGACTGATAGCCGGTGGAGGTTTTGGGTTACATTAGAGCAGTGGTTCTCAACCTTTTCAGCCTGTGACCCCCAACATAATCACATTTTAACTGGGGAGTGGGCTGTGGGGACCCCTCACCCTGACGAGCACTAAGAGTTGAGGAATTACATTTTGTATAACACGTTTCTATTGTGAAAATAGCAGATCTACATGCTCACAATGCAGACTCTGCGTTGTGAGCATGTAGATGGGCTATTTTCACAATATACCGGTATCTATTTGACAATTTGGCCAATGTTTAATTTGTCATTTTAGATGTATTTATATAGCATAGTCATTGTCACTTTAGAAATGTGCATAGCGGGGTAAACTGAGACACTTTTTACATTTTCTCCCCTAGAGGCGAACTAAAAGATATATCAGTAAAAATATACACATTTCCCAGTAATTTGGGATGTTTCCTAACAATGGAAGTTATCAGAACATATTCAAGACAAAAGGCAGAGAAAATATGATTGTTTTAAAAAAAGTGGTCTTGTGTCTCAGTTTACCCCAGGACCGGGGTAAACTGAGACAGACCAGAGAAATCAACGGGGTAAAGTGATCCACTCACTTTTTTCACTTTAAAACTACCATAAAAACACAAAAACCCGGTTAACCGGGTTAAATATGCGCAATACAAAAATGTACATAGCAGACATTCTTTTAATAGGCTTTGTCCTGTCATTTCCACCCATGTGTCAAATAATGTGACACATGGGCAGAAGGAAAAAACTAAAAACCCTATAAAAAATGTATAGAAGGGTTTACCAAACTTTCCTCAGTTGATCCTTATGTAATTCTTCCTGTAGAATCTATTTCTGCAAAGTATATTGTTGTATTGTGCATAACTAATGAAATAATTCGCATATTTAGTCAAATATGCTAATTATCTCATTAATTATGCACAATACAAAGAAATATATATCAAAAATGGATTCTACAGGGGAAAATACATAAGAATCAATTGAGACTAGTTTGGTACACCCTTTAATTAGGTTTTTACAGCTTTCTCCCTGTCTTTCATGTTAAGGATAGTCTCACTTTACCCCGAAGCAATTGTCTCACTTTACCCCACAGCCACATTTTGGGAAAAGGGATATTTTTATCAATTCAGGGTAATCTTCAGCTAGCATCTATCACATGGATTTATAAGTTGGTAGTTCATCAACATGTATGATATAAAATGTTCTCCCTGCATCAATTTGCTTTGACACAACAGCTTATGTTGACAGCAAGAAAATTTACTTTTACATGCAAAAAACACATTTTTGTGAAAAAAGCATGTTTTCTACAGCACTATCAGGTCTCTCTTTTCATGACAAGTGGGAAATTCAAGGGGCTTGAAAATATAATGGTCACATGGCCACAAATGTGTTCCATTGCCAAGATAAATGGAGCGTCTCAGTTTACCCGGTGTCTCAGTTTACCCCGCTCTCCCTACCTACACTTAAACGTCATGTTGGTTTGTTGAGAGAGAAAACAATGTTGCACATTAAGTTAATCATCTGGGGACCCCCCAATATAAGACCCACAGGTTGAGAACCACTGCATTAGAGAGCAAGGGGTAGGCGTCCTTCTACCCTTATGTTGAGGTAGGTTACATCGATTGGACTCTAGTCAAACCTTTTAGCCCGTGACCCGAAAGAGAAATTAGACGTTTGCCCTGTACCCAAGCTAGTGAAAACAGCAGATCTACAAGCTCACAACGCGTTGCTTTGCGCCACGCTGAAAAAAAATTATAATGTTTTTTGAAGATATTTTGAATAATAATAATGTAGGAAACAAAAAAACAAAGGGACCCATACAAATCTGTCTGCGACCCAAAAATGGGTCCCGACCCAGTGTTTGGGGAACAGTGCATTAGAGAGCAAGGGGCAGGCGTCATTCTAACCTTATGTTGAGGTAGGTTACATTAAACAGAATTCTTATTATCCTCCCCCCCAACCAAATTGTTCACCTACAATAATGAACATAGAACTTCCGCTGGCCGCCGCGTCCACGTCCATGGACGCGGCCGTGGACGGGTCCATGGACGCGGACGCGAAAAAAACGTCCGTGGACGCGAGGCCGCGTCCACGGACGCAAACGGCCGGCCGTCCCGGCCGTGGACGCGGCCGTGGACGCGGCCGTGGACGCAGACGGCCGGGGACGCGGCCGTGGACGTGGACGCAAACGGCCGGCCGTGGACGAGTCCATGGACGAGGCCGCGAAAAAAAGGCAGCGAAAAAAGAAAAAAAAGGTGTCTATTGTATGTATTTTTTGATGGAGAATTCAAATATGACCTTCTTTTTTGCATAGGACAACTCTAACCTGCATCAATTGGTATTTTATAATTGCCAATTGTACCCTATCCATCTGAAAAACAAATTGGATGTCTATTGTATGTATTTTTTGATGGAGAATTCAAATATTACCTTCTTTTTGGAATAGGACAACTCTAACCTGCATCAATTGGTATTTTATAATTGCCAATTGTACCCTATCCATCTCAAAAACAAATTGGATGTCTATTGTATGTATTTTTTGATGGAGAATTCAAATATTACCTTCTTTTTGGAATAGGACAACTCTAACCTGCATCAATTGGTATTTTATAATTGCCAATTGTACCCTATCCATCTCAAAAACAAATTGGATGTCTATTGTATGTATTTTTTGATGGGGAATTCAAACGTTACCTTCTTTTCTAGATAGGACAACTCTAACCTGCATCAATTGGTGCATCAACCTACTATCTATCTATCTATCTATCTATCTATCTATCTATCCATCTATCCATCTATCTATCCATCTATTTATTTATACTTCACCTTTAGTCCAGAAGAGAGTTCAGCATCAGGAACTTGCACACATGGAACTGTGTCATGACTGTGTCATGGAGCTAAAACAGGGCTATGTTAAATACTCAAAATGACTCTGATGGACCAATCAGGGTGGTGGTGGGGGGAGGGATCAACAATAGACAGAAACTGGATAATGCTTTGTTAACTGTCCCACCTAAGTCCCTGCTAGTCTGAACAAACATCACCTTCCCTCTCATAACACTACTACTACTACATTTATATAAAGCTGCTCTTGCATTTGAATTCAAGTCTGACACAAGTTAAGGTTAACTTAGGTAGTATTTCATGTTGCTGGCTTTTAGGGTCTGTGTGTGAGTGTGTAGGCTCACAAATTATTATAATTGTCATTAAGTGACTCTATCTATCTATCTATCTATCTATCTATCTATCTATCTATCTATCTATCCATCTATCCATCTATCCATCTATTTATTTATACTTACTGTTTACATTTTCTATAAATATTTATTTCTATATAAAACTCAGTTGTGTGGAGTTATTGTGTGCCTTTTCTTGTAGCTAAAGAGTCCATTTGTTCACTAGACATTAAGTCAAGGTTACTATTTTGAGTTGAAGCTAAGTGTTTTATTGCTTTGTGGTTTAACATGATTTAAAAGGCAAATTCATTGTTATGGTTACTTTAGAAGACTGCTTTTGCATTCATGAGTTAAAAAGAGAGCCAAGCTAATTTAAAGAGTTAAGTTAAAGGAACACAAAACATGACCTAACTCGCTGCCATTGGACAGACAGTTACAACATAGGCCTACTCTTATCTTTCACAGAACAGACAATTATCATTTGTTTTATCTATTTGAGACTATGTAGCTGCTCTATGGGAAATAGAGCATTATATCAGCCTATTCAATTGATAATGACCAATGGGTGCCAGTTTCTAAGTAGTTAACCATATTAACATAACAATATATGTGGCCTAGACATGGATATTGCCCAATCAACTCGTAATCTACAGAAATGTCCACCACATCACACAGTATAAAACTTAGTAGGCTCAGTGGATTCACCTATGTTAAATCATGTCAGGTTAGTTTGGTTCAAGGTTCAAGTATAATAATTTATGAGACAAAAATGTAAACAGCACAAATGTACAATCACATCTCGGCTAGAATGATAACATAAAGTCCTGACTACTCCTTGTTATTGTGGTCCTAAATACTACAATGATTAGTTTGGATGCATTGCTTCTATCATGTCCAATTAAAAATAAATACATTACATACATACAGAAATCTGCCTTCTCCTGTATTGTATTAGTGACATTCATTATAAATAGTAAAATAACAGGACAGAGCAAAAAAGGCCTCTGTTGTGTCTTTATCTGATCACATGCAATCAGACACTCACACTGCACAGCAATATATAAACTTTATTACAGGCTCAAGGCCCACAGGGTAAGAAGACAATACATTACAAAGATAATAATTTAAAAAAACAACAACAGAGAGTACATTCACAAAGCCCCACCGGAGCTAAAGAGGCACTCATGCCACTCATGCCAGTGTCCACTAATGGTAGACGTGTACCTGACAGAGCTACATCCAGGGTCTGTCATCAGTCTCTGGAACAATCTGAAACAATGTATCTTTCCTGTGGCTGTTATAATGAACACAAACAGATCAGAAAGTAATTTAACATACAACAATGTAAGGGATTCCTTTCTATTAAAAGCAAAATCATAACTGGGTCAAAGTTGCTTGGTTCTCCCCATATAAAGGCATGTAGGTAACAGTAACATGATATTATGTCATGAATGATAAAAGTAATGTTTAAACACTTTGATGTGTGTGAGTTTATCTGGAGACTTACTCAGTCTGTGACTTACAGAGATCTTGATGGTCTTTGGGTTCCACCCGTTCATCAGAATTGCCGCTGGTGCCGTCTAGAGATTTCATCTTCACTTGAAGTCTGGAGTCTATTATGTACAGTGTATTCTGGACAGTTGTGGACACTCTGCAACTAACCTAACCTAACACACACTATGTGTTAATGTTGATCAATATAATAATGTAAAAATACAAAGTTAAGTAGACCTAAGTAAGAAATAGTAAATACATTGTAATAATACATTGAAGGGGAAAATGTAGGAAAACAAATGCAACTCAGCATTGAATTTATGGCAAACATTTTGCTAACCCTTTCCAAATAATATACAATTAAGAAGTGGGATGTTACACTTAGTAAGAGAAAGAATTAATGAAATATTACATTTTTAAAAAGCTAGAAGACTCACCTATTATAGTAACCATGTGAATTGCTAATAATGTTATGGGTCAGATGTGTAAAGATCTATCACATTGTATTGTTCTTTTCAGACTCAACAATAATAATGATGATGTTACTTAAATGCTGATCAATGTGTGAATCTGGCTCTTATCAGGTGTGTGTTTTCTCTCCCTGTCCTGTGCTGTCCTCAGTTAAACCAAGACAGTGCTGTTGTGACCAATGTGGAAAAAGCCTTCAGCTCAATTTATTATCTCAAAGTAGACCAGAGAATTCATACCGGAGTGAAGCCATTCAGCTGTGAACAATGTGGGAAGTATTTTGCTCGGTCTGGACAATTAAAAGATCATAAGCGTTCACATACTGGAGAGAAACCTTATTGTTGTGACCAGTGTGGGAAAAGATTTGTTCAAAAGGGGATTTTAAAAGAACACCAGAGAATTCACACTAGAGAGAAGCCCTATTGCTGTGACCAGTGTGGGAAAAGCTTTACTCGATTGTCTTATCTCAAAATACATGAACGAATTCACACAGGAGAGAAACCATACAGCTGTGTCCAATGTGGGGAAAAGTTCAGTTTAATGGCTGCTCTGAAAGTACACCAGAGATTTCACACCGAAGAAAAGCCTTACTGCTGTGAACACTGTGGCAAACGTTTCACTGTAAAATCTAGCCTCGTACAACACAAGAAGATTCACACTTGAGAGAGACCTTACTGCTGTCACCAATGTGGGAAAAGGTTCACTCTGAAGACGGCTCTGAAAAGACACCTGAAAATCCACACTGGTGAGAAGCCATATACTGCTGTGTCCAGTGTGAGAAAAGGTTCAGTGATATGCATCATCTCAAAGCACACCAGAAAAATCACACTGGAAAGAAACCTTATTGCTGTGACCAGTGTGGAAAGAGCTTTCCTAGACTGGAACATATCAAAATACACCAACAAATTCACACCGGAGAGAAACCTTATATCTGTAACCAATGTGGGGAAAGCTCTGTCAGGTACACGTCTACCGTTAGAGGACACTGGCATGAGTGCCTCTTTAGCTCCGGTGGGGCTTTGTGAATGTACTCTCTGTTGTTGTTTTTTTTTATTATTATCTTTGTAATGTATTGTCTTCTTACCCTGTGGGCCTTGAGCCTGTAATAAAGTTTATATATTGCTGTGCAGTGTGAGTGTCTGATTGCATGTGATCAGATAAAGACACAACAGAGGCCTTTTTTGCTCTGTCCTGTTATTTTACTATTTATAATGAATGTCACTAATACAATACAGGAGAAGGCAGATTTCTGTATGTATGTAATGTATTTATTTTTAATTGGACATGATAGAAGCAATGCATCCAAACTAATCATTGTAGTATTTAGGACCACAATAACAAGGAGTAGTCAGGACTTTATGTTATCATTCTAGCCGAGATGTGATTGTACATTTGTGCTGTTTACATTTTTGTCTCATAAATTATTATACTTGAACCTTGAACCAAACTAACCTGACATGATTTAACATAGGTGAATCCACTGAGCCTACTAAGTTTTATACTGTGTGATGTGGTGGACATTTCTGTAGATTACGAGTTGATTGGGCAATATCCATGTCTAGGCCACATATATTGTTATGTTAATATGGTTAACTACTTTGAAACTGGCACCCATTGGTCATTATCAATTGAATAGGCTGATATAATGCTCTATTTCCCATAGAGCAGCTACATAGTCTCAAATAGATAAAACAAATGATAATTGTCTGTTCTGTGAAAGATAAGAGTAGGCCTATGTTGTAACTGTCTGTCCAATGGCAGCGAGTTAGGTCATGTTTTGTGTTCCTTTAACTTAACTCTTTGAATTAGCTTGGCTCTCTTTTTAACTCATGAATGCAAAAGCAGTCTTCTAAAGTAACCATAACAATGAATTTGCCTTTTAAATCATGTTAAACCACAAAGCAATAAAACACTTAGCTTCAACTCAAAATAGTAACCTTGACTTAATGTCTAGTGAACAAATGGACTCTTTAGCTACAAGAAAAGGCACACAATAACTCCACACAACTGAGTTTTATATAGAAATAAATATTTATAGAAAATGTAAACAGTAAGTATAAATAAATAGATGGATAGATGGATAGATGGATAGATAGATAGATAGATAGATAGATAGATAGAGTCACTTAATGACAATTATAATAATTTGTGAGCCTACACACTCACACACAGACCCTAAAAGCCAGCAAAATGAAATACTACCTAAGTTAACCTTAACTTGTGTCAGACTTGAATTCAAATGCAAGAGCAGCTTTATATAAATGTAGTAGTAGTAGTGTTATGAGAGGGAAGGTGATGTTTGTTCAGACTAGCAGGGACTTAGGTGGGACAGTTAACAAAGCATTATCCAGTTTCTGTCTATTGTTGATCCCTCCCCCCACCACCACCCTGATTGGTCCATCAGAGTCATTTTGAGTATTTAACATAGCCCTGTTTTAGCTCCATGACACAGTCATGACACAGTTACATGTGTGCAAGTTCCTGATGCTGAACTCTCTTCTGGACTAAAGGTGAAGTATAAATAAATAGATGGATAGATAGATGGATAGATGGATAGATGGATAGATGGATAGATAGATAGATAGATAGATAGATAGATAGATAGATAGATAGATAGATAGATAGTAGGTTGATGCACCAATTGATGCAGGTTAGAGTTGTCCTATCTAAAAAAGAAGGTAACATTTGAATTCCCCATCAAAAAATACATACAATAGACATCCAATTTGTTTTTGAGATGGATAGGGTACAATTGGCAATTATAAAATACCAATTGATGCAGGTTAGAGTTGTCCTATCCCAAAAAGAAGGTAATATTTGAATTCTCCATCAAAAAATACATACAATAGACATCCAATTTGTTTTTCAGATGGATAGGGTACAATTGGCAATTATAAAATACCAATTGATGCAGGTTAGAGTTGTCCTATGCAAAAAAGAAGGTCATATTTGAATTCTCCATCAAAAAATACATACAATAGACACTTTTTTTTTTTTTTTTCGCTGCCTTTTTTTCGCGGCCTCGTCCATGGACTCGTCCACGGCCGGCCGTTTGCGTCCACGTCCGCGGCCTCGTCCACGGCCGCGTCCCCGGCCGTCTGCGTCCACGGCCTCGTCCACGGCCGCGTCCACGGCCGGGACGGCCGGCCGTTTGCGTCCGTGGACGCGGCCTCGCGTCCACGGACGTTTTTTTCGCGTCCGCGTCCATGGACGCGTCCACGGCCGCGTCCATGGACGTGGACGCGGCGGCCAACGGCTCTTGCTGCTTGTGACAGCAATCTGTCACAGTGCCCTGCATAGCCTCTAGGTGGCAGCATCATCACAGTGTAAAGGTCATAAGAAAGAGACCTCAGGGGAACAGGAATATTTAATAACTAGAAACCTATTTATAAACATATTTATTGATATACTTGGATACACTGTGGGTGTACAATTGTCATGTCTCACAGGGACATGCTGGCCATTGGGAAAAGCGGGACAACTCCCGAACGGCTGGTTAATTCCCGGCCGGTCCAGGCCGGCCATTAGGAAAAAGATACAAATAAAATGTCGGCCTTCGTTCCATTTCGGGGGCTGGGTGGCCAACAAAGTAAATCGTCACTGTCGGGCAGAAACCTCGTATCTCCAAGTTTCAAATGTGTAATTTTTTTTCGCAAAGCAAAGCCCTGCTTCATCATACAAGGCCGTTGCACAAAAGTAGTGAAAACAGCAGATCTACAAGCACACAACGCCTCGCGGTGCGAGGCGTTGTGTGCTTGTAGATCGGCTGTTTTCACTAGTTTAAATCATTTTTTTAAATATAACTCATGTAATTGGCCCACTGGCTTGTCACTTGTCATGATCTGAAATGGCAAATCTTTGAGTAGCAGCAGCGCTATAGAGAGATCTCTCTCTCTATAGCGCGCAATGAGGGCCTACAACTCTTTTTCCCGGGCTGAATCAGGGGCCCAGCACGTCCCAGGATCTGACACAAACATTGACCTGATGGTCAGGATTCAATTTATCCCCTGAGCAAGCAGGGGATAAATTAAATCAGCTCAATTGTAAAAAGAAATGTCAGCACTTGCAGGAAACCATCCATGAATCTATCATAGTTAAAACGTAGTTTGAAGTTACAGTGGGTTTGTATATGAATGAGCCCTGGATGGTGGTGTCTGATAAAATGAATATCAAATATCTAAATATTGAATTAAGCAAATTAAAAACTGCCCACAAAAGCCTGATTAGACGATAAAATGACCAAAAGTTATTGTTGAAAGTGGATTAAATCCAAGGTGTCAGATGCTATATTTGATGGATTTGCTCTTAACCAGATTCTCTGTCACCCAGGTCATCTTCAACATCACTGACCCCGGCCAGAAGTTTCACCTGCCTCTCCTGATGAGTCGCTTCTCCTACAGCACCTACAGAGGGAGTTAGATGTTCTCCTACCACAGCAGGGGGTTTCTCAAAGTGGGTGCTGTACGTGGCACCCTAGGGTGCCGCGATACAAGTCCAGGCAGGGGGCGGTGCCGCAGAACGCTTTGATAATATGTGACTTTGTAAAACGGACCTGATCTTGTTCAGTCTACGACAAATCTCTTCAGCAAAAAATAGCTGATCTTCAAATTCACAACGTGTCACATTGTGACGTGTTGGTAGTTTGATCGGCTATTTGTTGCTGAATGTTCCCCCCCAGAATAGGGATGCTGGGGTGCAAGTGGGTAAACGCCAAGTATAAACGTTGTTTTCAATCTGCCCTATAATGGAAATGGATACTATTAAGTTTTCCTCGTTACATACTGTATCTTAGGTGGTAAGAATGTTGTTTGGGTACAGTAATATGACATTAATGTAAAGGTAATGTGTTATAAAGTAACTCTCAAGAGTTAAAGATCTATAAGGGTCCATTTGGTTACCATCAACTCTCCATCATTTAGCTGGGGACCACCTAGAACCCCCTCAAGGACCACTGTGGACCCCGGACCACTGGTTGAGACTTGGGAACCATTGAGTTAAACTGTCATGTAGATGAATATTGCTTTCTACATGATGAACCTTTGTTACTTTAGTATTCTTTATTTTTTTCTCTCTTTTTTACGCATAGACAAGTGGCATCTCTATAAGCCCTACAGTGTTTTATATGTCAGATAAAGTTGCTCAAGGAAATCTACAGTAGCCAGATGTGCAGCTTGTGTTGGACAATACACAATAAACCATGCTTTTATTGACAACTGCGTACAGTGTTGATGCTCTTGTCAATACATTTGACAAGTCTTTTGGCTGGCTGGCTGGCTGGCCGGCCGTGTCTGTAGCCTGCCATACCTCTCCTGACCACACACAAACACACAAGTTAAAGGAGGGGCACTGTTGAGCAGGCCACAGACACACACACACACACACACTCACACACACACACACACACACACACACACACACACACACACACACACACACACACACACACACACACACACACACACACTCCACAGCATACCACATCATGACACAGGAAGGGGTCAATCGGTCAGGGGTCATTGAGGTCAACACAAGCCCAGAAGAGACCAGAGACACACACAAGCACGCACGCACACACACACACACAGACACACACACACACACACACACACACACACACACACACGCCCCCACCCCCCACCACACACGCACACACACACACACACACACACACACACACACACACACGCACACGCACACGCACACGCACACGCACACGCACACACACAAACATAAAAATGTCATAAGCCCTTCAGAGAGTTGGATTAGATCATTTTAAGGTATTTGTACTTGAGTATTTCCAATAGTTTTACTTCTACTACATATACCTCAACCCCTGCATGTACCTCAAGGTGCGCAGGCCTCCACCGCTCAGTTCACACAGGTGTGATTTTTATCCCATGATTTTGTAACCCATTTTTCACCCAGTGCCAATTGCCTATGTAATCCTGGCTCTGCTCTCCCTCTGCCGCGCCTGGGGAGACAACGGACTGACCTCATGCTTCCTTCTATGCATGAGGAGTCCAAGTTGCTTCTTTTCACCTGACAGGGGGGATTTCCCTGGTTTGGACGTAGCGCGTGGAAGGAACACGTTATTCCAACCAGTTCCTTTCCCCTCCATCAGGCGCCTCGGCTGGCCAGGGGGAGGCATTATTGAGACCAGGATTACTGCATGCTTTTGTGAGGGTATCAACCCTAGGAGACACGGGGAGAACATGCAAACTCCACATAGAAAGGCCCTATCGCCAACCCCACCTAGGGTGTGGGCGCTGATGACGCGGAGGGAGGAACACGCCCCCAGTGCCCACAGCGTCCCCCGGCGGGAATGGAACCCAGGACCTTCTAGCTGTGAGGCGAAGCGCTAACCACTGCGCCACCGTGCCCCCCATTACAGATATTCTAATATTCCGGTAGCCGATCTACAAGCTCACAGCGCATCGCATCCTGAGTTGTTTCGAGCTGGTAAATCGGCTATTTTAAAAAAATAAATCAATAATAATCATAATCATAATAACTAGAAGTACACTCTGTTGAGGTGCCAACTTGCGCCTCACGCTCAAGCAGGCCACATATGGCCTACTTGTGCGCAAGCAGAGAACGCACGAGGTGTGCGCTGATGGCTTCATACCCCTAATTTCTTGGCCATGTTAATGAAGACATTACCAAGAGCGCTCTTATATACCAAACTCTGCTGACATCATCACAAGGAAGGAATGCAAACTTCTAATAAAGTCAATCTTTTCAAACAAGCTATGGCTTTGACTTGGGGTGTATTTCAAATACAGTACAATTATTCAAGGGTAACATTCTTCACTGAACAGGCCAAAGTGAAAAGGGTGCCACGCTTTCTTGGGCCTTTCACGGCAATCATATTTAGACTAAGCCCCCATGTCCCCCCCCCCTTTTTCTTTTTTTCTGCCTTTGTATTTGATGTTATGCTCTTGAAACTGATATTATCCTAGATAAAGTACTATGTTATATCCATCTGTCTTTCAATGTTATATGAGATACTTAAAGTGGTTCCTGTCTAAATAAGCCTCGGCTTTCTAGGATCTCCTTTTAGTTGACCTTGTACCAGTGATTTCATGAAACTGTACTTTTTTCTATTGCAAAATTCTAATAAATTCTTCAATCAATCAATCAATCAATCAATCAGACGCTGCATGCGGGATATGAGGCATTTTGTTCCAAAAATGTGTTTTGCAAAAGTTGACCTGCTGGTGGCACTATAACACGCCAATGTGTGAAGGGTGGCATCTGTTCCTTGGCCTAGTGGGAATGTGTTTTCAAGATTTCACACATTGCAGGCTGCATGCATGATATTAGGCATTTTGTTCAAAAAGGAGCAATCCTGCAATAAAATCCTGGAATACAATGTTAGCCAATTAGATAGAATATGACATATCGGACACATTCGTCATGATTACATCACTGTAGAGATACTGTGTACTGATTTGTGTGATTTTTGGATAAAATCTGAAGGAGTAATATCGAAGAATGTGTTTTACATACTGTAAGTCAGCCTTCTGGTGGCGCTATAAAAGGCAGATGTGAAAAATGCAGGACACAGGTTTCTTACAGATCTCTTACCAGACCTGTGTGTGATATTACTATTTAAATCTAAACTCAATATTCCACTGTGTTAGAGTTTTAACCAAGCCCCAAAGTAATGTCCATTAATGAATGTAACCTGAGGGATCAAAGGTCACAGGCATTCATTGTTGGTCTTTGGCCTTGCCCCTAGAAGATGGAGAGATTTCTCTAGATTTTTTATATTAAATATCTTTTTTATATTATACTCCTTTTACACCCACTCATGACACTATCACGTGTTTCCTAATCCTTTTTTTCCAACTTTCCTGGTTCCTTTTGCTGGCCCTGTCCCAACTGTTTTTTGAAAGGTGTTGCTGGCAACAAATTCAGAATAACTATACAGTCACAAAGACCAATAAAGTTGGTCCGGTAAAACATTACATACCGTATATTGGCTTTACACTGTTTTCACTTGAATGTATGTCTAAAATGGATTCAGGAATCATCAGATATTGTTTTACTTACAACATAATTGGGGTGTATGAATCAGTTCAGTAGGCTATTTTGATTGATTGAAGACTTTATTAGAAGTTTGCATAGAAACAAGTACAGTTTCATGACGGTCAAGGTCAACTAAAAGGAGATCCTAGGAAAGCACTTGGCTTATTTACCCAGGAAACCATTGAAGTATCTCATATAACATTGAATGACAGACGGATAGAACACAGTACTATGCAGTAGATATGGTCAGGAGAAAAAAATAAAACAGAAACAGAAACAAAAAAAAACAGTGCAAAAATATATATACAGTAGGTAAATACAAAGAAGGTTCAGGGGAGGGTAAGGTGCTCTACACACTACAAGCGGTTGCAGTCGGGGCTACCGCTAGGATCAGCGGTGGCCGCACCGTGGTGAGACACAAACACACTCGTTCAGTGATTACACGCTCGCGGGGGATTTCACGGGGCCGCGCCCGCTCTCCTCGCCGCCCCAAAACTTCGCTGCGTGGCTGAAAAAGCCGCCCGCCTCCCGTTGAAAATGAATTGCTAGGAGGCGGTGACCGCGGCTAGTGTGGAACCCCCTTAAGGCTGGGCTAGGTTTGTGATTGCCAGTTGCGAACGGCTGCCGCCTGTAAGTGGTTTTTCAGGGCGATTTTAAAGGATGCTAGGGACCCACACTCCTTTAAGGCCTTCGGTAAGGCGTTCCACATTTTGGTGGTATAGCAGAAGAACAAGTTTGACCCTTTGTTTGAGTTGACTCTGGGTTGAACGTGATCTGTGGCGCTGCCTCTGGTGTTATAAAGTATTTTGACAGGTACATGGCTACTGTGGCAGCACGGTGCCACCCAGGTGGCAGCTGATTAACCAGTAAAAGCTGGTCTGTCACCCTCTCTGTTCTTTCATTCATCTACCCTTAAGCCAGGGCCAATAAAGGCCACATATGGGATAAACAAATTATCACCACATTGTTGTTGGCTGTGGTTATCCTACCAAGCACCGGCGCTGATGTGCAGGTGTACACCATGCAGTACAGTGGAAGAAGGAGGAGTTGGGAAGGAATGGTTAAAGGAGGTAAAGCAGAGAAGACATCATTTGGAGGATGTGACATCAGGCATCAGGTAGACAGCAATCTGGGAACCTGGAATTATGTATTTTGCTCGGAATCTGTACTTGTTTTGAAAGATTAGTGTAGTGAAGACAGACTGTCTGAAGAAGAGACTTCACCAAAACACCCAACTCTGAGATCTGAGACACTCTGCAGGCATACGAAAACGTGAGATCACTTTATCCTTGTGTTCATTGTTCAAATAGTTGTTGGTTTCTGAAGAACTTTGAGAAGAGTTGTTTAAAAACAACTCTTGTCATTGTTACGTATATTCAGTCTGCACTATTATTCAGACTGCACTAACATCCAGACACTATCTTGCTCTTCTGAATGGGTTGCAGGGAAAACACTTAGGAGTCTTAGGATGAATGACACACTGGAAAATGGCACCAACTCCTCCATCCCCTTCATATCCCCAGGAGACGACACCTTCCTGGACCTACGAACTGCAGTGAACTCTATCCACCTCCTCCTGGTTCTCCCCATCAGCAGCTACGTTGTGAGGTTGATCCTGAGTGGAGCTGGTGGGACGATAGCCTCCGAGTTCTTTTATCTCAACCTGATTGCATCTCTGATCATCTTTTCCCTGACCGCTGGCTCCTACTTTGCATGGCTCTTCACAGGCATCTTGGTTTTTCACATGATATGTGTCTTTGCTTTTTTTATTTTCTTCTTCTCTGTTCCATGGTTCCAGTGTTGTATCTGTGTGGAGCGTTACATAGCAGTGGTTCACCCTGTGGTATTTCTCAGATACAAAGCTCTTCGGTACAAGGTGGCCTGTTGCTGCATTGTCTGGCTGATGGTGCTTGCCTTCAGCTTGTTATATTTTTGGTCAAGCACTGTGTTGTCATACATCTTACTGGGCTTTTGCACCGTGTGCATTGCTGTGGTGTCTTTCTGCTGCTTCTCGGTCCTCAGAGCTCTGAAACAGCCTGGACCAGGAGAAGGACAGAGGGACAGTGGGGAGGGAAACAACATGAAGAGAAGGGCTTTTAGAATCATTCTGATCAGCTTGATAGTGATGGTACTGACTACACTGAGCTATATTCCTTGTGTTCTGTCTTTTTTGTCAATTTTTTCTGTCAATTTCTTTAGCCCAGTTGCTATTTACATCACCTATACAATAGCCATGATGTCATTGTTTGCTCATCCTTTGCTGTACATCCACAAAGCTGGAAAACTGCCGTGTTTCGGGGGAATCTGAAAGCGGTACTGTGGTGGAATTCAGATCAATCAATAATCATGAGAAAATGAGGAGACAAGACAATTATATTAGGTGGTGGTGTGGTCAGGTTTATGTAACATGATATCATGGACAGAAGTACAGTTTAACACTCTGGGCAGAGGTAAAGTAGTTCTGCACTAAGCAAAGGAAATCAAACCCTAGTTATACATTAATACATTAATACCTAGTTATACTGGCATTGCAAGGACAAGCTGTAACATAAACAACATCTATCAACCTAGGAAAACATCTTGACTCTTACAGTACATCATGTTATCTGTAATGCATGATGCAGCATAATCTACTCTTACTAATGTTACTCATAATCAATCATAATAATATAATATCTACTACTGTTATTAACGTCACGTAATCAATCTCTACGACAGGTGCCATGTAATTATTCTGATTATTCTTTATTCCTGCGTCCTGTTTGTCCGGGCCCCATTATCCCTAATAACCCAAACCTCAAACTAACCTAATTGTCAGAATAATGGGAATTTTAAAAGCAGCATAGAGCATAGATGTGTTAGAGAAACGTATTATAGTTATTCGGCTATTTGTCATGTTGTAATGGAATTTTTCATCTTATAGAGAAAACTGCATTTTGAAAATTACAATATAATTATATATTATTGTTCATCATAAAAAAAATGTATTCATGTAAACAAATTGTTTAATGTGCGTGTGTGTATTTAATAATTATTAAATTTGTACACAATCTGGCATCATCACTCCTCAAGTTGACTGTTATAGCAAGTGATTTGACACCACATTATCTGAAATGAGTGTTAGTGAAAATGGAACAATCAGATCATCTGTGTGTATTGGTCAGAGGTGTGTTCAAATGGTTGTAGCTTTCAATTTAGACATGGATTTGATGTGGTTGCATTACTTCACTTTATTTAAGAGTTTAAGAGTGTCGTATTTGGTACAGAATCCACTAAGCCATGGTCTGACACCAATTAATAGCATTTCCTTTATCTACAGTATGACAGGGGTCTTCAACAGGGGGTCCGGGACCCGTAGGGGGTCCTCTACAGGGGGGCCGCCAAATCTTTGTGTGATACTGTAGGATAATTCTTTTAAATAAACAATGTGAAACCCTCACATCCCTATTCTGAGGAGAACGTTAGCCAAAAATAGACAGATCTACAGGCTCTCAGCGCCTCGCGCTGCGAGGCGTTGAGAGCTTGTAGATCAGCTATTTTTGGCAAATAGGTTTGGTGTAGAGGTTAAAAAAATAGATCAGACCAAGTACAGAGTGAAAGGTCAAATGTACTATCAACAAGGTTAAATGTCTGAAAAAACACGTTAACATGAATAACATGTAGGTCTACTGATGACAGTGCTGTCAAACAAGTCGATGAAAATCTGCAGCACAATTTTATTCAATATGTAGTGGGGGGGCTTTATCTCCCTCTCAGTTAAGGGGTCCTTGGCCTGTAAAGGTTGAAGGCCCCTGATCTATGATGTTATGGCCCCATAGAAATAGGTTCTATGCACATGCAGCTGCCATATTTGGAAAGAAATTATCCCCTTTAATTTACTTTCTTCACAGTTCTATGGCTCTGTTCCATTTAGTGAAGCACAGTCGTTCTCAAACATATTTTTAATTTCACGGACCCCCATAACTCTGAGAGTGTACTCATGGAACCAAATGGACCCTTATGGATCCATTTTGTTCCATTTGTACACTCTCAGAGTTACACACCCCATAAGGGTCCATTTTTGGATAGAACAGTAGACTAACAGGAGATGGGAGGAGAGACGGGGAGCGACACACGGCAAAGGTCGTCCGGATCGGGAATCGAACCAGCGACGCCGCCAGGCATCCATGCCTATATGGTATGCCCCTGTACCAGTAGGCCAGCGGGTGCCCCCAATCCAGTGACTTTGATTGGTGCAGGGCTGAGTATGGATCAGATTGTAAATCCATATATATATCTTTTTTTTAACTGCATATTAAATAAATAAATAAATCCATAACCCTAAATTCAATTCATTCTTTCAATTGACTAAAATATTTTTTTTTATTCGATGGCCTTCCTGCCCTGACATTTGGCTTTTGTGCCCTAAAATAATGGACAACACCAAAGGCCAAGTGTCCTTGACCCTAAAATGACGAAATTACAGGCCTGCCCCGATGATCCCAGAACTGGCAGCAAGCCGGTACTGAATCTAGAACGGAACCAGTTCTAGAACCCTTTTTGGTGAAAAAGGGGGGACTGGTGTGCATATCACCAACAACAACAACTCAAAATGAGTCTTGCTTCAGTTCCAACATGTTGATGTCGGGGATGAGTTTTGCATTGAAAAAACATTGTGGCTTCTGCATCATGGAGCTGCATGCACATTAATCATCATTTGAATGTCAGTGTACCGGTATTTGTATAACATATTTAAACAACAAAGCCATTCAAATTGCAATTACGCAATAGGCTAATAAGTCAATCCAAAGAACTCAAGTAGAATTGCAACAGAAAAAATAGAATATAATATTACAGTGCATAATAAATAATGAACTCAATGGCAAACAAAAAGGGTTTTATCACTTACTTTTAGTATATCCCCTTCAATACCTTGTTAAAATATAGTGAAAATAGGCGAGGAGGAAGTTCAAAAGTGCTATCTCTTGTACGGCAAGAAAGTTCAATTTGAAGTGCTCGTCTTTGCTGGTCGGAGGGCAGGCAGAACGTAGAAAGATTATAAAGTAAACAGAACAGTCCCAGTGTGTGTGAGTGACACACGGATGACCTTTGCTGCATCACTGCGTGTCACTCCCCTCTCTCTCCCCATTTCCTGTCACACTACAATAATCTATCACAGGCACAACAAAAAGTGACGCGAGCCGTGGTTCCCAACCTTTTAGCCCGTGACCCAAAAGATAAATAAGACATTTGCCCGGCTTCGCGCTGAGATGTGACCTTGTAGATCGCCTATTTTCACTATTTCTTGAACATTTGTTTTCTAATTTTTAGAATGTCTTGTTTTTTTCCCTTTTATTCATTAATTAAATTACATAGAAAAATCATTGCATTTTATTTTTATTCATGAAAATCTTTTAATATAATTTTTAAATGTTTAGAAATAACACAAATTAAAAACAAAATGTAGGAAACAGTTTCAGCATTTATTTCCACTCCAAAAGAACGGTTTGGGGGTCTGGCATGAGAATAGTCACACCGTTTTTGAGGCGCTCCGTTGCTCTGAACAGTTCGATACAGCACCCCACCCCCATCAGTGGCCGACTACACACTGGAGTGTGGTGCAGGTTAATCTGCGTGACATTCAATAAACGATCTGTTCTTAGTGGTATATCTAGTCAGTGCACACTGACTAACCAGTGCAAGCTGGTTAGTCACACTCTCAGTAAAGGCTACATGGGTGTATGATAAAAAAATTATCACAACGTTGTTGTTGCCCGAGGTCATCCAGCCCAGGGCAAAGTGTGCTGTGCATAACGACTGTACGGGTGATTGAATATATTTCCATGGAATAACCATCAAAAGCTATTTGAAAATGCTTATATGTGCAGGATGTGCAACACGTAACACAGTTGCAGGAGGAGGAGGGCTGCTGTTAAGTTAGTAGGGGATCCCAAATAAAATAATCAATAAAGGAATGGTTAGAGGAGGTAAAGCAGAGTGGACATCATGTGGAGGATGTGACATCAGGAAGACAGAGACTGTCTGAAGAAGAGACTTCACCAAAACACCCAACTCAGAGATCTGAGACACTCTGCTGGCATCCAAAACGTGAGATCACTTTAACCTTTTGTTCTTCGTTAAAATAATTGTTTTCAGAAGAATGTCGAGAAGAGTTTTTCAACATGTTTAGTGGAGTCATTGTTATAGTCAGTCAACTGCAGTCAACTGCACTCAAATCCAGACATTATTGCTCTCCTACAGGGCAAACACAGAACCTTAGGATGAATGGCACACTGGAACATGGTACCAACTCCTCCATCCCCTTCATATCCCCAGTAGACCACACCTTTCTGACGCTACGAACTGTTATCAACTCTTTCTACCTCATCGTGGTTTTCCCCCTCAACAGCTACGTTGTGTGGCTGATCCTGAGTGGAGCTGGTGGGACGATAGCCTCCGAGTTCTTTTATCTCAACCTGACTGCATCTCTGATCATCTTTTCCCTGACCGCTGGCTCCTACTTTGCATGGCTCTTCACAGGCATCTTGGTTTTTGACATGATATGTGTCTTTGCTTTTTGTATTTTCTTCTTCTCTGTTCCATGGTTCCAGTGTTGTATCTGTGTGGAGCGTTACATAGCAGTGGTTCACCCTGTGGTATTTCTCAGATACAAAGCTCTTCGGTACAAGGTGGCCTGTTGCTGCATTGTCTGGCTGATGGTGCTTGCCTTCAGCTCGTTATATTTTTGGTCAAACACTGTGTTGTCATACATCTTACTGGGCTTTTGCACCGTGTGCATTGCTGTGGTGTCTTTCTGCTGCTTCTCGGTCCTCAGAGCTCTGAAACAGCCTGGACCAGGAGAAGGACAGAGGGACAGTGGGGAGGGAAACAACATGAAGAGAAGGGCTTTTAGAATCATTCTGATCAGCTTGATAGTGATGGTACTGACTACACTGAGCTATATTCCTTATGTTCTGTCTACACTGCTGAACATCCCAGCTATTGCTATTTACATCACATATATAATAGCCATGATGCCGGTGTTTGTTCATCCTTTGCTCTACATCCACAAAGCTGGGAAACTGCCTTGCTTCAAGGGAATCTGAAAGATGGCGATATCTCTTGCCAGACCTGTGTGTAATGTTATATTTTAGATCTATCTAAAGCCTTTGCTGTGTTAGAGAACCGTATTAAAGTTATTCAGCAATTTGAAATGTTGTTGTTTATTGAATTACTCATGGTAGAGAAAACTGTATTTTGAAAATTACAAATGACAAATTATAGGTGATTCTAATTACAATAATAATATATTGTTAGGGATGGAAATCGGAATCGGCCAATATCAAAAGTCGGCAGGTATGATATCAAACCGGCCGAATCGGTGACCGGCAGGTCACTGACATAAATACCGGTTTTATGCCAATTGTCTATGGCACTGCACAGCATGATGCTTTGGTCCTGTGACTAAAGTAAACATTAGCAAGTAGCAGCCAGTCTACTTAGTGGCAGCCTACAGAATACAGATGGTGCATGATTACCTTTGCAATGTAAGGATATATTCCATAATCCTGTGTCAATGTCGTCTCCAAAAAGAAGGGAGATATGTGTCACCTGCTTTCCTCCTGCCTAGTCCAGACGGTCATATTAGACTGGATAGTGGATATTGTCTGTGATTTTGGATATTGTACTATTGTGATTGATTTGGCATTAGTGTTCCTCTAGCTTATTGGTACTCACATTGAAGTATGTCCTGTAGGACTACTTGGCCTGAAAAAAAGGGTATTGGAGCAACCCTATTTTCTAGTTCTTAGCTAAAGAAATCGGTAACGGAAAAATTGGTTTTGGCAGGTCAGACCTTCATAAAACCGAGGGATCGGTATCGGCCAAGAATTTTGCAATCGGTGCATCTCTATATATTGTTGTTAGTTGTCTTTTTTAATTGATCAAATAATTGTTTCCCAGGCTGGATGCATGCATGTTTATTAATTACAAGCACACACATCTAAAATGATCACTCCAGAAGTTGATTCTTATATAATTTTCTGAAATGATTGAAAGTGAATATTGCGCCATCAGATCATCTGTTTTCTGTCTAGTGATCTGGGGTCGATCAAATGGTTATATAAATGGTTAAGATTAGACATGGGTTTAATGTGGTTTAATTACTTCACTTCATTTCAGGGTTTACTGTAGCATTTGATACAGGATCCACCAAGCCATGCTCTAACACCAGTTAATATCATTTCATTTTTGGTAAAAAGCTGTTCATGAACTCAATGTAATTCATTAATTTTATTAATATTGTGATGGAACATCAAACAGCAACAGTGGAAAATAAAAATATGAACATGATGTTACTATTATCTGAAATGTACAGAGCACCAAACATAGCAAGACAACTAACATCAAAACTAGCTCACTTGTTATATGAATACAGAAATGATCAACATAGCTGAAATTATCTTTGAAGAGAAACATTGTTTGGAGTTTCCCATTGTCTGAATTAACATTAAAAGGGTGCTCCTCTGAGTGCAGGTTTTCGCCAGATTGTGTGGCCTACCCAGGATTGTGTCAGTGTGAGTCGTGGGTTGCAGCCGGCGGGGATGCAAGGAAGCTTTGGGGGAAATAGTGTTTCAACAAATGGTTGACCTTTTCGCATTTGTGGTGAAAGTGCCGCCCTGCTATATATGGAGCTGCATGTTGCTGTGGTGTCATATGTTGTGGTGACAACAATAACAACAACAACTCCAATGAGTCTCGCATCCGTGCAAACATGTTGATGTCCAGGGCATAATTTTGCATGGTCAAAGCTGCATGCCTGCTTGTTGTTTTAACAGGTAGGCTGTGAATAGGTGGTTTCTGCAGCATAGAGCGCCACACCAGTCATTATTTGATCAATCTGGGAGCCCATCGTCAAATTAAAACCAGCGCCCTCTCTATTTTGTTCTACTGCACAGCATCAGAGAATCTGAGAGATTTATCTTTGATATACATTGTGACAAAACAAAAAAAACAGGGCACATTCACAGCAAGTTTATTTTGTAGCACATTTCAACTGACTAACCAGTGCAAGACTCTTAATACAGGTCACATTGATTGATTGATTGATTGATTGTATTATTTTTTGTACCATGTGTTCACAATTATTGAAACAGTAACAAATATGTATTCGGCAAGAAGCTGAAATGGCTTAAAAAGGCCTCTACCCATATTAATTAAGCAAGTGCAACATGATTGCAAAAAAACAGAGAAAAAAAAACAACAACTAAAAAACAACTAAAAAACAATAAGCAAACATAGTTGGCATGCATGATTATATGTTTACAAAAGACATGATTATGTTACAAAATGTCACATTTGGCCACATATAGTTGATTTTGATTGATTGATTGATTGATTGATTGATTGATGTGTTACCCATGTTCTAACTACACTACTGGTTATGTTCATCACATACAGTATAGTACGCACAATGTCAGGGTTTGTTCTACTCCTCTCTCTACATCCACAAAGATGGGAAACTGCCATGCTTCAAGGGGTTCTGAAAGCAGGATGGATCTCTTTACCAGATCTGTACAATAGCATGTTTTAAATATAGCTGCAAGCAGCGATAAAGTGGCCAAGCCATAAAAATTCGGAAAGGGAAAAAGCGGCGGAAAAAAGCAGGAAAAAGCAAGAAAAGTGGGAAAATAAATAAAAGAAACACTGGAAGTAGTGAGCACAGAGCACTGAGAACAGGTCTACGGCAGGTAAGTTAGGTTTTTTTGGCCTGGTGGCTCTATAATAGGCCAAAGTGAAAAGGGTGCCACGCTTTCTTGGGCCTTTCACGGCAATCGGACACTGCATGCGGGATTTGAGGCATTTTGTTCCAAAGATGTGTTTTGCAAAAGTTGACCTGCTGGCCAATAATGTGAGAAGGGTGGCATCTGTTCCTTGGCCTATTGGGTGGTCTAAGAAGAAAGAAAAAAAAAGCAGTTCCTGAAGCGGGATTCGATACCGCTTTGAAGGGTTCACTGGTTTACCAGCCACCCGTCGCTACCGCTCACGCCACTATAAACGACGGAGCAGCGCGGTATTGGGTGGTGGGAACGGTGACCAATCCCACTCAGCCGCGTTACCGAATTATGTGCCGTTATGGACAGAATAGTAAATTTTGACCAGGGGACTGCTTCCGCGTCCGAATACGGCTCAAAGAAGGGACTACGTTATCATCCACGTTTTGTCAAAGATAAAAGCACAAAAAAAAAGGAATTTTCCAGTCGTTTGGTTAGCTCAGTCGGTAGAGCATGGTGACACCAATCCAGAGGCCGGAGTTCGATTCCCCGTGACGGCCGTCATCGTAAAATATTCCAGTAAACAAATGTCGGCGCATGCGTACTAAGACTACATTCTCGTCCTAAAACTCTCCGATCGCGTCCGACCGTAGACGCAGTAGGTGTTCCGAAAGCGTCGCACGGGTGAAGCAGAAAGCGAGTTGGGAAAGCGTCGGACGGGTGAAGCAGAGGGGGTGAGAATGGGCTGATAGTTTATAGGTTAGAGTCTAACCTATAGAGTATACATGTCAATCTAACCGTTAGACTGACAAGTATATTGGCATTCACAGATATGGGCTTAATATTGATGACATCGGGGATCTCCATATATGGGCATAAAAGGGATTCTGTTAGTGTGTTTCCCCTGACATCACAGTGATGTCAGAGCTGTGTATATAAGGTGTGAAGTCCACTTCAACTCTATACAATCCATATGAGCTATAAAAACTATACGACCCGTGCAACATACTGAGGGTGTCCCGAGAGAGACTTAGAGAACACAGCCTCTACACTCCCATCCCCATCACAGTCCTGAGTCCACATGGGCTTCTTTGACAACGAACTGCCGCTCCTCCTGGAAGGAGCGGCGTCCGAGACTTCAGCGTTCGTCGTCGGATTCATCGTCGCTTTGCTAGTAGTCATCATCACATTTGTTTTCCTGAGGTACTCGCAACACAGTGGTAAGGCGACCGCGGGAAGAAGAGGGAGCGCCGTGCTGCTGGCGGGGTTGTGCGATTCCGGGAAGACGCTGCTGTTCGCCCGGCTGCTGTCTGGGAAGTTCAGGCGGACGCAGACCTCCGTCACCGACAGCAGCGCCCCCTACAGGGGCAGGAGTGACGGATGCGGCACGTGGACCCTGGTGGACCTCCCCGGACACGGCAGCCTTCGCCCTCAGTGCGTGGAGAAGTTCAAGTCGGCCGCGAGGGCGATCGTGTTCGTGGTGGACAGCGCCGGCTTCCAGAAGCAGGTGAGAGACGTGGCCGAGTTCCTCTACCTTCTGCTGACGGACGCCGTGATAGCCCGGAACGCGCCGGGTCTCATCGTGGCGTGCAACAAGCAGGACGTCGCCATGGCCAAGTCGGCCAGGCTGATCCAGCAGCAGCTGGAGAAGGAAATGAACACGCTGCGAGAGACGCGCTCGGCGGCCCTGGGCTCTCAGGACGGCTCCGTCGCCGGGGACGGCGGCGTGCACCTGGGCAAGAAGGACGAGGACTTTGATTTCAGCCAGCTGCCCATGAAGGTGGAGTTTGTGGAGTGCAGCGCCCGCGGTACCAAGGGAGAGGACGGGGAGGCGGACATCGACAGTCTGGAGAGTAGCCTGGCTCAGCTCTAGTGTAGCCTCGCGTAGCCAGACGAATCTGCCATTGCGAAGAGAAATTGCCCTTGGCAGATTAGGCATGGACATAGAAAGGTAGACGCCTCCTTCGGCTCTGGGGCATATGCATCGGGGGACCAAGGGAATCCGTGTGCCTCGCTTCCAGTTGGTAGGCCAATCAGAGGCAGGTAGGGGTGGGTCTTTTCAGCTGAACCGCGAAACATCAGAACTGGATGGAAACAAAGTCCTGGAAAAGATACGCTGTGATTGGCCTGTAGTCACTTTGACTGTCAGCTTTCCCTCGATTTTTCTGACTCCAGTGAACCAATTCCAATGAACTGCAGAGGCGGATGAGGTATTTAGTGTTTCATATCTATGAGATTAGGTCTGGCCCCACTCAGTTATTCAAATATTTCACAGCTCACAAGTCTTAAGGAACCAACCAGGGGCCCGATATGCAAATGTAGACTGGGCATATCACCTTTGTGCTACTCTGATTAGTTGTAGGTTTAAATCTTTTTGAAATCGCCCCTTGGGGGGAAAGAAATAACACTGACACCAACCAGGGCCCAGTGTGCAAATATAGAGCGGGTGTATCACCTTTGCGCTATCTGGTTGTAGGTCTAACCAATAGAGTTTTAAGTTTTAATCTTTTTGTAACCGTCCCTTGGAAAAATAAATTACACTGAGAAGAACCAGACTAATATCCATGCAGTGATATTGTCTGGCTATGCAAGGCTACAGCTGTAGAACCAGGTTTTCCACGGGCAAGGAACCGGTTCCAGAACCAGTGCCGGTTCAACTTTCTTGGAACCTTGGTTCGTTCTTGCGAAGCAGCTTGTGTTTCCACCAGATTGAACCATGATTGAACCAGAGGAACCAAGGATTTTGTGGTTCCCGTTCCGAACCAACTTTTACGGTTCAGAACCAACTCAGTTCTCGCTGGAAAAGCTCACCTCTGGTTCATCCCATAGGCGGGAGAAAGAACCAGAACCGGTTCTTTGCCGGTCGAAAAGCGCCCGGTGCAGCAGGGTTCCAAGCTTCCAGGGAGAGGTTCCACTCCATGGGGCCTTTTCCACCGGCAAAGAACCGGTTCTGGTTCTTTCTCTCGCCTATGGGATGAACCGGAGTTGATTCCGAAACGTAAAAGTTGGTTCCGAACGGGAACGGTTCTGGAACCATTGGAAAAGACCCCCATGAGGTCTCCAGGTGCAGCAGGGTTCCAGGGATAAGTTCCGAAACTGACCTCGGATGTCATCACTGTGTATTTACAATTACCAGCATTAGAATTACCGGCCTGAAATGTTGTTTGCACCCGTTAACATTGCAATGCAAAAGGTTTTATTTTCATTTTTTAGGAATCAGCCTAAGTGGTTTTATTTCGCTTTCCGCCTGCCCTAAGACCAGTGCTGTTGATCTATGCTAATGCTATCACTATCAATGGACCCCAAACCCAAGGTGGAGCTGAAAGGGAGAACAGGCCTATGAAGAGGAGACGGACAGAAAATCGTAGCCTACCTAAACAATACCAAGTACACACCCCTAAGGATATTCAAACACGACTAGAAAAGTGCACCACGGTCAAGAGCACAGCATCAGATCTCCGCCAGGCCGGTTTCGCTACTAAGTGCCCATAACACTTTGCCAACTGGAATGGACTATGAACGAGAAAAGACACATTCCGGGAGAACATAACTACGATAGATTTCATGTGGATGTTGTTATTTATATCAGGCCGCACTTGGTGGTGGTGATGTCATCAAGAACTCTGCTCCCTCAATGGCTACATTTCTGCTCCTCATTGCAAGCCCACAATAATAATACATTAACACTTAAAGGGATATTACACTTTCAAAGTCATTTTATCGTCTAATCAGGCTTTTATGAACACCCTGAACAGTTTTTTATTTGCTTGATTCAATATTTAGATATTTGATGTAAATGTTACCAGGCCCGACACGCCCAGGCCCTCTCCACATACACACCCATTGTAACTTCAAACTCCATTTTAACCATGATAGATTCATTAAAAACACCCGTTGTTTTTTCTGTTGACTCATACTACCCTCCTAATACGTGAGCAGGCCGTGTTTTTTCGATAACTTTTTTCATTAATTTTTAATAATTATTTGGGAAAATGAAAAATATTTAATACAAAAATGGATTATTAAAAATAAATGAAAAAAGTTATCGAAAAAACACAGCCTGCTCACGTATTAGGAGGGTAGTTTGAGTCACCAGAAAAAATAATGGTTGTTTTTAATGAATTTATCACGGTTAAAATGGAGTTTGAAGTTACAATGGGTGTGTATGTGGAGAGGGCCTGGGCGTGTCGGGCCTGGTAACATTTACATCAAATATCTAAATATTGAATCAAGCAAATTAAAAACTGTTCAGGGTGTTCATAAAAGCCTGATTAGACGATAAAATGACTTTGAAAGTGTAATATCCCTTTAACATTTATTTATGTTTTAAATTCAGGTGATTTCCGCATACTGGATGATGTCATCAGCTGACTGTCATAGTAAAAATGTCTGTAGCAGCAAACCTCTTTTATCACATTAATGTGTATGCAATGTATAAGTGCAACTTGAGTGTGATTTGCTATATTATGCAGTGTTGGATAGTAACACATATGGTACTTTTTTTTATCCGTAGCTGATATGTATACTTTTGTGTGTGAATGCCTTCACCTTGACTCCTTTTTTTCTTTTGACATTTATAGGACATAATGAATTATCCACATAAACCGAATCATAGTGAAAGTAACAATTCTACAAGTTTCATTATGACTGATTGTTTTACGTCTAAAAGTTCAATACAGCAATGTTTTGATATTACATTTTAAAGTATTATTTTTAGGCAAGTACTCCTGCACTACAAATTTGACCAAAACTGTTACTATTAAGGATTCAAATGCAAAAGCATCAAAACAAAATGTTAGAAGGCTAAATAAACAACCCTTTACAGCAGCAAGACCCTGTTGAAATAAAACAAGTCCACATCTCCCTGAACGAGAATTACATCTGTTTTTTTTCCCCTCCCAAATATTCAGTATTCATTCTTTTTAATTGTGGGCTCGCTGAAATTGAGCACACGTACTGTATGTTATCTTCATTATTGCCAGACCCATGAAATGGGTAGGCCTACATAAGCAAATGTCGGTCTGTCTGTCCTGGTTTTATATATGATGATGACATGCCTACAAAAGGCATGATGTCATAAATGATGATGACAGACAGGGGGTCTGGCACAACCAGGTTGACCTGGTCTAGTTTATCTGTCAAGTTCTGCTCAAAATGACGTAATTTATCAGTCAAGTTCTCCTCAAAATGACGTAAGACACTGCCTTTGTACGTCAGTATAAAGGCGGGGCCCTTAGCCAATGAGGTGCAGCCAAAGGGTAGATCTTTGTGCTCATACATGGTGTTACATGCGAGCCCACACTGTTTCGTAGGAATTGCAATTGCACCTTTCCTCCATTGAATTCCAATTTCAGAACATTTCTGAAAGCAAGTACACGTATGTTAAAAGCGAGCACACATAATGTTATCTTCATTATTTATTGTGGGCTCGCCTGTAAGGCGAGAACACTGTTATCCTCATTATTTATATAGAGAGTTCCGCCGCAGACAGTCCAAAGGCGAAAACACTATGGTTTTGACATTATTTCCGCCGCATATCGTGTTCCGTTAGCCAATGAGGCGCAATTTGTGGAAAAAGATCTGGGAGTGGTGTTAGCTGGAGTGTTGGTTGAGCTTCACATGACAGTTCGCACGCTGCAGAGTATAGTCACGAGCGAGCCCACACTGTTTCATAGGAACAGTATTTCTAGTTACGTATGTTATCTTCATTATTTATCTATCAGTCAAGTTCTCCTCAAAATGACGTAAGACACTGCCTTTGTACCGACAGTACAAAGGCAGGGCCCTTAGCCAATGAGGTGCAGCCAAAGGGTAGATCTTTGTGCCCATACATGGTGTTACATGTGAGCCCACACTGTTTCGTAGGAACAGTATTTCTAGTTCTAGAAGTTTTCAACTGATTGTTTAAGTCAGTGGTTTTCAACTGATTGTTTAAGTCAGTGGTTTTCAACTCTTTTCATATCAAGGTCCTCCCTGGACCACCATGTGATGAGATTCAGCTTTTCAGACCCAAAACGTTTTGTTGTCCTTGGATAAGATGTTTAATAATTTAACTCTTGAGAGTGTAAATTTAAACCAAATGGACCCATAAGGCTCCATTTGGTTTAATTTTACACCCTCAAAGGGTCAGTTTGGTTACCAATAGGGATGTCCGATATTGACTTTTTTTTTACAGATAACCGATAATATCCAACTCTCAATTTCTGATACAGATATTAACCGATACCGATATATGCTAATATAATACCTAGCTATCTAGCAGTGATTCTCAACCATTTGAATTTCAAGGACTCCCAGTTTGAAACACATTAGGCTACTCTGACCATCGCTAAGACTCCAATTTATATTATATAAAATCATATTAAAGGAGTAGTTCACCCCCAAAATGACTTTTTTTCTATTGATTACTCATGCCATGGAGAGTAGAGTTCAATAATATTCTTAGTTTTTTGTCGCATTCCTAAGACAAATGTGACAACAATAAATTTACCCCCATTCGTTCCGGATGGGGACCCCGGGACCCGTTTCGAAACGGGTCCCAATCCGGAATCAATGGGGGTAAATTTACTCGAATCAAATTGTTGTCTTAGGAATGTGACAAAAAACAAAAAAATATTATTGAACTCTACTCTCCATGGCATGAGTAATCAATAGAAAAAAAGTAATTTTGGGGGTGAACTACTCCTTTAAGAATGTACAAATGGAATGGGTCCATTTGGTTATATTTGTACACTAAGAGTTACACCCCTAACCATACAGTAAAAAACTCCTTAAAAAAAAACATTAAAGAAATATATATCAGAATATTTTCTGATATACATTTTTAAGCCAATATCGGCCGATAATATCGGACATCACTAGTTACCAACTCTGTCATTTAGCTGGTCCCCGGACCACTGTGTCATTTAGCTGGTCCCCGGACCACTGTGTCATTTAGCTGGTCCCCGGACCACTGTGTCATTTAGCTGGTCCCCGGAGCACTGTGTCATTTAGCTGGTCCCCGGACCACTGTGTCATTTAGCTGGTCCCCGGACCACTGTGTCATTTAGCTGGTCCCCGGACCACTGTGTCATTTAGCTGGTCCCCGGACCACTGTGTCATTTAGCTGGTCCCCGGACCACTGTGTCATTTAGCTGGTCCCCGGACCACTGTGTCATTTAGCTGGTCCCCGGACCACTGTGTCATTTAGCTGGTCCCCGGACCACTGTGTCATTTAGCTGGTCCCCGGACCACTGTGTCATTTAGCTGGTCCCCGGACCACTGGTTGAAAACCACTGGCTTAACTCAAAGCCTCCAGGTCAGTGAAATCATCGCAGCCCCATATTCTTTAAGTAAATCATGTTATAATTAAGTTAGACCATTCTCATACTCATTTATTTTTAATTGGGCGGCTGAGATGAGACGATATAATATCCGTTATCGTCAGTCATAGAGGATTGATTTCACTTTCAATAAAATAAATATGTATACAGAGAGGCTCATCTCTTCAAGCGGTGCAAATATACACAACTTTACACTTAATTTTGGAAAATCAAAACATGAAAATGCTTAAAAAGAGCAACACTGTGAAGAATGTGTCCACGGTGGTTACATCGCTAGTTCTCAGAATGTGTCCACGGTGGTTACATCGCTAGTTCTCAGAATGTGTCCACGGTGGTTACATCGCTAGTTCTCAGTACTTCAAACATACTGTACAGCAGGGCAAAGGGTCACTCCAGACAGTATTAAGCCTGAAAAGCACATTGACACTTTGATAGAGGTTTGGGTTGTGTAGTCAGTCACCTTGCCATGGTGTAACTGCACATAACGGTGATATGGTTCCTGTTTATCAGAAGATTGTACACTGAAAGAGGTCTTTATTTATTAATGAATAGATAAAATGTCCCTTCCTGTTGTTTTGACTATTTATACATATTTGCATCTTATTCCTAATTCAAATTGTGAAATCAATCAAAAAGAATCAGCTGAAAGACAGAGCCATCCAAAAGACACTTCTTTGACTTTACCAATGAGAATGACAAGCATGTGAATTTTAAGATTGTTATTATAAAATACTTTTAAAGTAGAATTGAATCAAATAATAAATGAATTAACATTTTGAATTAAGAATAAATATAATTCTGTACTCTCTAATGTTATCTAATTGTCAGAATCTCCTGCGTGTTTGTTCATGACCCCCATAAAGGGGTCCACTTTAAGTCCACAAAGACACTAGTTTTCAACATCAGTTTATAATCGACAGAGCAACTATTGAAGATATGTTGCCTATAGCTGGCGTTACATCATGGCAACCCAACTACAAAACCAAAACCTCTACCAATGATTAACTGGGCTTTGACCTTTAAAGCCTGACACTGGACATATACAGCGAAAATAACCGATCTAAAACCTAACATAAACCGGCTATTTTCACCATGCAACATGGATTAAATAAGCATAATAGGCCTCGGCAATTCGAATTTTTACCTATAACGACGTGCCCAAAATAGGGACACCAGGTTCTATGAAGTGTCCCATTCTGAGCAAATAAACAGAAAACACACAAACAAACACACACACAAAAAAAAAGAAATCCACCCATGTCCACCCTACATTGTCATTAGTCCAACGTACAAAGCAACAAAACGGTGTGATTCCTTGAAGCGCGGAGGGGATGGAGTTTTCCTCTTTACACCTGGGATGCTACGTGTCCCGTCCTGGGCGATCGCTTTGTACACACAGAAAATGCATAAAATGTCGGCGTAATTGCGTTGAAAGTCCAATCAACCGCACCGTCTCCCCCTCCTCAAAAAGTGTCCAAAGACTCGTTTTGGCCACATTTAGTAATAAAAAGGGTACGTCGAATAAAATGCGTCTTAAATCCAAATACAACACCTGTGAAAGGGAATAAACATTTGCCACTAAGGAAGGAGTGGCTAGGCCTGGGTGAGCAGGATGTGTTGTTTTGCTTTGTGTATCGTATTGTATTTTCTGTACATTCATGTTAAGGACCCGCCTGGAGGATATCTGCACATTTCTAAAGTGACAATTTAAGGACTTTGAAGACCTTTTTAGTACCTCTGGTCAAACATTGGTAAAACTGTCAAATATTAGAAGCAGAAATTGTGAAAATAGCAGATCTACATGCTCACAACATGTAGATCGGCTATTTTCACAATGGAACAGATCGAGTCAAACTAAATGTAATGCCAACTCCTGTAATGCCAACTCCTACAATTCCAAGTGCGTGTGCAGGGCGGGGGGTCCCCGGTTGAAATATGATTATTTTGGGGGTCGCGGCCTGAAAAGGTTGAGGACCACTGTTCTAGTCTAAAGGCAGAATAAAGCGTATGCAAGGTCTAAAACATGGACAGGAAACTTTTGATAGTAATTTAAACAAGCAGGGAAAATGGGCTTAATTTTAACTTATTACAAATGCCTCAGAGGAGAGCAGGTATGAAAACAAAGGATGTAGGTCCCTTATTATAAGGATGTATGTTATAATAAGGAAGTGCAGCACAGCATTTTACAAGTGGAAAGCAGTCACATTTGACTGTGATAAATTAATACCCTGGGCCTTTAAAAGGCCTTTAAAAAAACCTATTCTTGGTTGAATAGAGGGACTATAATACATCTATAGAGGTTGAATAGAGGGACTATAATATGGTTGAATAGAGGGACTATAATACATCTATTCTTGGTTGAATAGAGGGACTATAATACATCTCCTTTTTTCCTCGCCACCACCAAATCTCTTCGCTCACAGGAGGTGTCACAACCCACTATTTTCAATGTTGCCCCGGAAATGAACACCAGATTTAAACCTGTAATGGAGTTAAACTGGTGGTTCTCAAAACATTTTCATGTCGAGGTCCCACAACTGGATATGCATTGGGCTGTGGACGCCCATCTAGTGTGCCAGGGACCCCTGTTAAGGGGAAGATCTGTATTGTTACAAATTAATGTTGATGATTACATTTTTCAAGAAAATAGCCGATGTACAAGCCGCGTCACAACGCATGGCATCGCGACAGTCTTCGGCCCCGAGACCCCACTTTGACAACCAATGAGCTAAACCAGTGGTTCCCACACATTTTTAGCCCGTGACCCAAAAGAGAAATTAGATATTCGCCTGGGACCCAAACAATGTCGCTTCGTGCCGCGTTGAGAGCTTGTAGATCGGCTATTTTCAAGACTTCTTAATTATTATATTTTATTTATGGCATTTCTTAGATGTGTTTTTTTTTTTGTTTTTTTTTGTTTGAACATTTATACATTTTAAATGTTATTCTAAAAAATAAAATGATATATTTGTAAAGATTTTCCATCTTTTGAAATACACATTTTATTTTTCTTAGGAAAAGAAAAATGTGATCCATAAAAAAAAGGTCTGTGTCCCACAAATGGGTCGCGACCCAAACATGTTTGGGATACAGTGAGCTAAACAACCTAAATATTAAATATATGGATATGAGACGCATTCCTTTCATTTCAGTTGTGAACGGGGGAGGGGACAGGTTTGTCCTACGCAGCCTGTTTGTCCTGTGCTGGGACAGAGTGCTCTACGCCAGTGGTTCTCAAACTTTGAAATCTGAAGATCTCCCCCTTAACCCTTTTAGGCCTAGAATTATTGAATGCTTTAACCAGTGAAAAATAGCAGATACACAAGCTCGCAGCGCGGCACCGAGTGCCGCGCTGTGAGCTTGTAGATCTGCTATTTTTGAAAAAGTCGTGAAAATGTGTGCAAATCTTTGAACATATGTATTTTCAAAGCGAACGTTTGTAACTCAAATTTTGCTTCTGGGGGGTCCCTGGAATTAAATATTTTGAGATGGGGGTCCGTGGTCAAATACATATCATTTTGGGGGTCCTTCACATGAAAAGGTTTGAGAACCACTGACATAGTAGTCTCTCAAGAACAGACTAACTGAGCTCCAGTTAAGTGAAAAGGACCTTTTCTTTGACGATGGCTGGCCAGATTGCTGACATAGAAACATATGGTTTTCAAAAAATCTTAGAAGGATTCAAAAGACACTTATAGAATCGGGTCAAAATTCTATTTTTCAAGATTTTTCAAAAAAAGCAGATCTTCAAGCTCGCAGCGCGGCACCCGGTGCCGCGCTGTGAGCTTGTATATCTGCTATTTTTCAATAGTTAAAGCATAAAATAATAATACACTATAATGTGTACCCATTCTGGATGGGTTAACTTTGACAGTGTACAAATGGAACCAAATGGACCCGTCAGGGTCCATTTGGTTCCATTTGTACACTGTCAAAGTTACAGACTTGTAAGGGTCAATATAGACCCCCATAGAGGAACCTAGAGAGTCCCTGAAATCCACTTTGAGAACCACTGCTCTACGCAGCCCGTTTGTCCTATTCGCAAGCCTGTTTGTCCTCAGCTGGGGACAGCGCCCCCCCTACGCAGCCTGTTTGTCCTCAGCTGGGGACAGCGCCCCCCTACGCAGCCTGTTTGTCCTCAGCTGGGGACAGCGCCCCCCTACGCAGCCTGCTTGTCCTGAGCGGGGACGGCGTCCTCCCTGTCGCCTCTCTCCTTGTTCCAGTCCCTGAGGCCCTCGGGCAGGCTGGTGTCCTCCTCGAAGCTGCCCGTCCCCTCCACAAAGTCCTCGTACGTGGACTTCTCCTCGAAGGGCCGCGGCCCCAGCAGCTCCAGCATGTCCGCCTTGTCCAGCACCTCCCTCTCCAGCAGACGCCTCCCCACCTGAGATGGAACGGAAGGAGAGGAGGAGGAGGGACCACAACGCAGTGGATTAAAGAGGTCTTGTCACAGTTTTGTACTTTTTTTGGTTTTTGTATGTGTCTATGGAGTTAGGATGGATAGGATCAGGAACGAGTACATTAGAGGGACAGTTCATGTCAGATGTTTTGGAGATAAAGCCAGAGAGGCCCAGACTGAGATGGTTTGGACGTGTACAGAGGAGGGATGCATGGATGTTACACAGATATTGGTGTCGGGCAGAGCCTTCAGGAATGTGTGACCGCATCGCCTATAGTTGCATGGGTGTTACACAGACATCGGCGTCCGGGGCTTTGGCTTTTGGTGTGACGCGCGGGTTGATTTTCTTTATTTGTATCTGTTACCATTAACCGTTAGTGCTTACCGATAATCAAATTCCTAACGGTTAAACGGTAACGGTTAACTGTTGGCGATCCCTACGGGTTACTATAGTAACGTAGGCTACTGGGGCTTCTCAGACATTGCACGCTGTTTGTGAACAAACCAGATGAGACGGGTAGTGATCGTGTACTGTGATTCTGTTAACTCACGTCTCATATCACATTGATTGAGTGGTCATATAAACATATAGTAGACAAGTTTTAGTTAACAGACTTGACAGAAAAGGTTGTAATATAAGACCGACGACGGAGCACACGCGCTCCTGCAATTGCAGTAAGTGACGTGGTGGAAAAAGTATTCAAGATATTCTAAGTTGACAATCCCATCTGTCAACAGACTGTCGACAGAAAATAGCGTCTAGCACTAGTTTCATTTCCGGTTTTAGTCCTCACGCTCCACCCCTATGCTCTGTTAAGCAAGCCTATATATTTTTGGAGGGATATTAAAGAAACTGCCACAAGGTATGTATAAACTAAAAACGTTTTATTGTTATTATATATATATATATATATATTTTTTTTCTTACCGCGGTAAGGAAGGTACGGCGCTTACCGTGCCCAGCCCTAAACATGACTCTTAAGCCCTTTGCACACAGGACAGTTGCGTTTCTTCCGTTTGCTGTATGAATAAAACGCATTGGATTTGGTGTGCAAGGCTGTGCGGAATCGGCGCTGCGGATCCCAAAAGGAGTCATAAAAGGAGTGATGAGTTTTTTACCGCATGCGACAAGACGCACGAATCGAACTGGGTTCGATCGAGAAAAAAACGCACGGCGGCAGCCACTCGTCGCACGGCTAATTCGGAGACGGTGTGCATGAGGTCATAGAGAATCATTGTTTTCTTTTCAAAAAAAGATATTGTCCGTTTTATCCGTGCGGTTAAACGCGCCTGTGTGCAAAGGGCTTAATAGACCCCCAGGTGTGGTTATAATGCAAAAGGCAAAAAAGTGTGTATTTTTTGTTTCTTCCTGAAAGCCTTTGAGTCAATAAAGTATGCTACTTTATATGTTGATTAATTGAATACCAAGGACCCACAACAGAAACAAGACCAAAAAGGGCTGGGGTTTTCCTTTAAGGAAGGGTGTTTTGACCGTCTAATAAAATATTCAATGAGTCAACCAACAGGCCTCTCACCATCTCATTTTCAAAAAACACATATCATGGTGATTGAAAGGAGCATTTTAACTAGCGATAGGAACCATAAAGTATTTATGAAAATGTAAATTAAGGTCAGAAAACGAAAGTTGAAAATGAATGGGGTCCAATGGAGAACAATTCTTTTTGCGACCGGCCGGGGGGGAAAACAGCGCAACTAGCGGCCAATCATAGGAAGTTTTAGTTCCGTATTGGGCTAATTTTAAATCGGCGGAACTAATGAACAGGGTCATTGACAACTATGGTTGTCAATGACCCTGGTGGATGAATTTGTTAATGCTCTATACCAGGGCTTCTCAAACCTTTTTAGGCCGTGACCCCCAAAATAAACATACCGGTAATTGAACTGGGGACCCCCACCCTGACAAGCACTTGGAATTGTAGGTATTACATTTAATGTGACTTGGTTCCGCAGATAAATATTGTGAAAATAGCAGATCTACATGCTCACAACGCCTCGCAACGCGAGGCGTTGTGAGCATGTAGATCGGCTATTTTCACAATGTTCGCCTCTTGCTTACTTAAAGCTATACTGTGTAAGATGCTCAACTAGTGGTCAGTAGCCCTATAGCAAACCGCGGTCGCGTCCGCGTCTTTCGGCCGTTTTTCGTACCTTCACACCCCCGCGTCTGCCTCCACCTCGCCGAGATCTATCTTTAGAGGGGTCCCTGGTTCCTGTGCGTTCAGGCATTCCGGAGAAACGGACTACTTCACCCTGCCTAGTAGGCGAGATTACCTTTTGAGTATAGAGACACACGGGCGACTACAAATATGGCCGCCATAGCGACCCCACTTCAAGATGCGCTGTGATTGGCCGGCAGTGTATAACCCTCGCTGTGATTGGCCGGTAGTGTGATGACGCAATTTTTCCGCGAAAACCGGTCCCCGGTAGGGATCATAGAAAACATATAAAGAGAAGGCTTTAGATTAGAAGCTGAAAATAACGGAGTGGGGGTTCTAAAACTTTAGCGATTTAACAGTTAGGACAATTTTAAGATTTGTTTTATAAAAAAAAGTTACATGGTATAACTTTAATATTTGACAGTTTGGCCAGTCCTGTTGAATATTCGACTCTACGAATACTTTGAGGTTGAATAATTCGAATACTAAAAATCACTATTGGTGAATGCCCTAACCCAGGGGTCTTCAACAGGGGGTCCAGGACCCCTAGGGGGTCCTCAGAGTTACAACAGGGGGTCCTCCAAAACTTTGAGCGATACAAAGATTGTTTTTCCTTTTTTTATATTAACCACTTGAACCCTAGTGTCCATATTCTGAGAACTTTAGACGGAAATAGCAGATCTACAAGCTCACAACGTCTCGCGCTGCGAGGCGTTGTGAGCTTGTAGATCGGCTATTTTCGTCAAAGAGCTTTGGTGTAGAGGGGAAAAAGAGCAGACTAAGTACAGAGTGAAAGTTCAAGTTTATTAAGTATTGACGGTTCAAGTGGTTAAATATCTGAACACATAAATTGACATGAACCCAAAATACACTGACGATTGTGCTGTCAAACGATGAAACTATATGGAATCTATGAAAAGGTTGTGGGGGTCCCTGCTTCATCTCTCTCTCAACTAAGGGGTCCTTGGCCTGAAAACGTTGAAGACCCCTGCCCTAACCAACAGGCCTCTCACCATCTCCACCAGGTCCTTCTTGTCAGTGATGAGCTCCAGGGTCCTCTGGTAGGCTCGGTCCACCAGCGCTCTGACCTCCTCGTCGATCAGCTCGGCCGTGGCCTCGCTGTAGGGCTTCTCCATCACCACCTCGCCCTGCCGCGGCAGGTCAAACGACACCTGGCCCACCTTGTCGCTCATGCCAAACTGCACCACCTGGTGGACCAGAGGGGGAGAGGAGAGGCTTACTGTATAAGCCAGGGGTAGGCAACCTTTAACCCATTCAGAACGGGTACACATTATTGTGTATATCATTATTGAATGCTTTAACTATTGAAAAATAGCAGATATACAAGCTCTTCTATAAATTCTATAAGTGTCTTTTGAATCCTTCTAAGGTTTTTTTGAAAACCCTATGTTTCTTATGTCAGCAATCTGGCCGGCCATCGTCAAAGAAAAGGTCCTTTTCACTTAACTGGAGCTCAGTTAGTCTGTTCTTGAGAGACTACTATGTCAGTGTGGTTCTCAAACCTTTTCATGTCAAGGACCCTCAAAATGATAAGTATTTGGCCACGGACCCGCATCTCAAAATATCTAGTTCCAGGGACCCCCCAGAAGCAAAATTTGAGTTACAAACGTTCGCTTTGAAAATACATTATATTCAAAGGTTTGCACACATTTTCACAACTTTTTCAAAAATAGCAGATCTACAAGCTTGCAGAGCTTGTATGTATATCTGCTATTTTTCACTGGTTAAAGCATTCAATAATTCTAGGGCTACACGGGTGCCAACATCGGCACAGGGGAGGGTGATCACTGGCACACTGGCAAAAGTGTGAGAGAGAGGATTTTTATTTTAAAATCAAATAGTCTTTTAAATGTGGTCAATTAACACTTATGTTGCAATGACTTTTTCTCTTCAATGTCTCGCGTTGCCATGGTTACCATAGACTTCCATGTAATTGTGCAATTGTGTAAAAAGTGCACGCCCATGCCTAGATGATGCACCACGTGTGCAGATGCTGTTCACAGCTTTCAAAAAAAAAAATCCGCTTGGAAATCCGTTCAGGCATTCATGATTTATGGGCCATTATGTTTTCTACAGATGTAAACAAACATGGCTGCCATGTTTGAAAGAATGGGTTGGTATGGGGGTTAAACATGCAATTTCGCAATCGCGATCATGCCTAATACATTTCTGGAGGTCCAAAAAAAATTTTTGAAAAAAAAAATTTTGAATTTCTTTTTTTTTTTCAAAAACCGCCCAAACTCGGGAAACTCGGGGTTGGCACAGCGTTGGTATCAATACAAACTCGGGAAACTCGGGGTTGGCACAGCGTTGGTATCAATACAAACTCGGGAAACTCGGGGTTGGCACAGCGTTGGTATCAATACAAACTCGGGAAACTCGGGGTTGGCACAGCGTTGGTATCAATACAAACTCGGGAAACTCGGGGTTGGCACAGCGTTGGTATCAATACAAACTCGGGAAACTCGGGGTTGGCACAGCGTTGGTATCAATACAAACTCGGGAAACTCGGGGTTGGCACCAGATGTGTTAAAACTCTGAACTCTGACAGGGGAAGGCGTCGTAGAGATAGGTGGGTTATTGCTCTGATTCTAATGATCGTTATAACAATGTCCAGCCAATCAAAATATCAGAATGTTTGATGGCGTGTCATTAAACTTTATGTTGATATGGCACACTGACTATCAGGATTTTTATCTTCTAGATTCTAGAAAATAAAAACATAGTACTTCATTTCAAAAAGGTTGCTGACCCCTGGTATAAGCTGACCCGCACACACAGAGAGGGACAATGACATTAGCAGTGACCAGGACCTTCCAGGACCCTTGATAAATTCCAAAACTTTTCCAGTACTGGAAAAATATTTTTTCCAATTTCAAAATATTTCCAGGAATTTCATGACCGTGGGAACCCTGAATATTGGACCCGATCATCAAAAGCCACAGGTAGGATTTGTGTACCATGTCCCACTCTTGTGGCTCCAACCAGGTTGCCCTATCTTGGTATATTAAGAATCTTTGGTGTACCCGAGCGTAGGAGGACAGTGTACCTGAGCGTAGGCGGACTGCGTGATCTTCTTGAGGTCGTCCTGGGCTCCGGTGGTGATCTTCCCGAAGAAGACCTCCTCGGCCACGCGTCCCCCCAGCATCATGCACATCCTGTCAAACAGCTGCTCTTTGGTGTACAGGTACTGCTCCTTGGGAAGGTACTGGGCATAGCCCAGACCCTTCCCCCGCGGGATGATGGACACCTGCAGCCGCACAGAGCAGCAAAACATGAAGAAAACTAAATCGGTGTGTCCGTGTCCCAAACAGGGCTGGAAAACCACACAAATAAAATAGGAAAAAGCCTTGGCAGCTAATCTACATTAGTTATGGTTAGAGTTCTCAAATTCTGCCCGAACCCGACCCGACATTCAGGGTAGGGTAGGGCCTAAAATGTATGCTAACTAGTTGGGCCGGGTTGGGCCGGGTAGGGCCTCCGGCCGACCCAGTTAGGGCCGGGCCGGGCCTGCATTTTCAGGCCCGTTGAGAACTCTAGTTATGGCAATATTATGGCTCTCAAAGTGTTAAGTTGTTGAAACATTTTTATGATGTTTACCTATCATTAAATGCCCAAAATAATCGAGTAGTTTTCTTTTTTTGTTTTGTCTTGTATGCCTTTATTGACAGGACAGTAGACTGACAGGAGAGAGACGGGGAGAGACATGCATCAAAGGTAGTCGTGATCGGGAGTCCAACCCGCGACACACTGTCAGGCACCAAAGCCCATGTGGTTTGCACCTGGGCCGCTAGGCCAGCGGGTGCCCCCAATCGATCAGTTTGATTGACTAGTCCCACATCACATACTACACGCTGAATACTAAATCAGCATGCCATCTGTCATCATACTTCTGAGTGCATACACAATAGCATGTTTCAGTTCAGACACACTGAAGCACAATGGTTATCAAACCACACAAAATGCTAGGAAAGCACCCCACCCGGTGGCCAAGCAGAAGCACTACACAAATGTTCCAGTTCCATCACTGTGTAATAGCAGGTAAACGTCTCATCGACATTGCTCTGGTCACGCGGGTAGTCGCCGTCCCGTATCTTTTCTGAGCATGGTCACGCCTCTCACGCACACGGACATACATTGATGCTAAACAACCCCCAACGCTTTAGTGTCACAACAGGGTGTTTTAACCAAGAAATGAGATGGTATGCATATCAATAGACCTGTGTACGAGGTGTTAAGCATATCAATAGACCTGTATACGAGGTGTTAAGCACGGTATGCATATCAATAGACCTGTATACGAGGTGTTAAGCATATCAATAGACCTGTATACGAGGTGTTAAGCACGGTATGCATATCAATAGATCTGTATACCAGGTGTTAAGCGACGCGTGCGTGACATCATGAAAATCACATACCCCCAAACATTGAATCAGCAATGCGGCACTTAGGGCAGTCGCGATTAATACATAATCGTCTATTCGCGATTATTTTTCATATTCGCGATTATTTTTCATATTCGCGATTATCGTCAATTATCCAATTTAATTTAAAAAGTAGTGTGTTTTGACAATAAAACCATTCTTAAACCTCTAGTCAACACTTGCATTCTTATATGCTTGTTGAACGCATGTGCGTCCCCGCCGCTCCTCCTCAGTCAGTCAACAGCAGCAGACAAGCACTGCAGTCACACAGCAGGCAGGCTGGCTGGCTAACTAAACATGCTTAAAAAGTTAGTTTCAACCCATCCGATCAATTACTTTTCCCAGACGGTCGGAACAGACACATGTACCATACACATCCCGGGACTATTTGATACATACAGAAAAAGGCTTTCACCTCCGTTTCAACACAGAGGACTGGAGTCAATGCCTAAACTGCAGCTTAGCTTAGCGCTGCTACTCTGCTGTGGAGGGGATGATGATGATGATCACACACACAGATGGCGACTAGAGTATAGATGTTGGATCGTGATAAACATTTTCGGCTATTGTTGCTATTTTCAGTTGTCGGCAATTTTTGAAGTTGTCGGCTATTTTCACAACGCCTCGCGACACGTTGTGAGCTTGTAGATCGGCTATTTTCAAATAGCCACGGTATAAAATATAGCTAAAGTTTGCAAGTAAATGTTCTTAATAGTTACTTTACACCACTGAACTGATGTTCAAAAAGCAATTCAATTGCTCTTCTTCATTAAGGTGTACAGTATGAGTATTATCAAAGCTCATCATAGTGGCATAAAATAAAAAAGACGATATATTCGTCAATCGCGATTATTTTGTATGACGAGTCATCGTCTCCAGAAGTTCCTAATCACGACAGCCCTAGCGACACTGGTCCTCGGTTTCAACAAATATCACTCTGGATGTGACAGTGAAATATTGAGAGAAGAGGTGGTGTGTACCTTAAGCAGAGGGTCAGCATGCTCCAGGAACCAGCCCACGATGGCATGGCCCGCTTCATGGAATGCCACCGTCTTCTTCTCTGTAGGCTGCAGGACCTGAGTCTTCTTCTCAAGGCCTAAGAGATCAACAGAAATGACACTGAATAAACTGAGGGGAAAACAACAATGTTGCGGCTGCTGTTGTGTTGCCATCGAGGCATAAAAGAGACCAGTGGGTTTCGTGTTTGGGGCAAGTCAAAATCTCAAAGGCACAACAACTGTATTTGTAGCAAAGAATAACACATTTTCAAGTTCATGTGTCGCCATGTGTAGGGCTGTCACGATTATGACATTTTACTTGACGGTTTTCGCTCAAATAATTGTGATTAAAGATGTAATTGTGTTTCTGTTGAACATTATGAATAAAAACTACCTTTTCTATTTGAGCTTTTAGGCTTCGTAAACAAAAGGATGCACACTGCACAGGGCATATAAATTACATACAAAAAGATAACATGGCCAGTGGAAATACAGATCTATAAATGTAAAATGCGTAACACTATGCCACGTTTTAAGCTTGTAGATCTGCAGTTTATGCTCTTTTTGAAAATGTTTGAAAATATCCTTTCCGTGTCCGGGCCGGGCGAGCTTCCCCGTGTTGAGTCAAATTACTCATACTCATGACGATTATGCCAAGAATTATTGCGATTAGGCGATGATTATGTAATAATTGTGACAGGCCTGGCCATGCGATCTGTTGTGAGCTTGTAGATGGTCTACTATTGCAGGGGTTTTCAAAGTGGGTGCCGCGAAATAATTTGATAATATTTGGAATTTATTTGGACACTTATTTATTATCATTTTAAACTTGAAGTACAAAGTTATTTTCAGTCAGTTCTAACCAAAATGGCTATTATCTCAATGTTTTCCTCTCAACATAATCACTAAAATATCGTCACTGTCGGGCAGAAACCTCTCCAAGTTTCAAATGTGTACGCCTTTTGGTAAAGCAAAGCCCTGCTTCATCATACAAGACTGTCGCACAAAACTAGTGAAAACAGCCGATCTACAAGCACACAACGCCTCGCATCGCGAGGCGTTGTGTGATTGTAGATCTGCCGTTTTCACTAGTTTAGTACATTTTATAGATGATAAATACAAAACGAACGGTTTTGAACATACAAGGTTTCCACCCGATAACGACGATATGCTATAAATATAAGGTGCTGGGAGTGAAAATTATAATGTAGGGGTGCATCGTATCGGATTAAAAAAATATTGATGGGGTGCCCCGAGACAAAAAGGTTTGGGAACCCCTGTACTATTGAACGTTAGATAATTATACTGTATATCTGTGCGTTACACTGACCTCCAATGACCCTGTCGATGGCCTGTTCAAAGTGTTTTGCGTTGACAGACGGGTTGAGGTGTCTGGCAGCGATGAGCGCAGCCTCGTTGCACACGTTGGCGATGTCGGCTCCTGGTGTCCATTCCGTTGCAGAACACATTGGAAATAAATGCATAAAACTCATCAAAGGATAGTGCTCCAGAAATTCCTATGTGCAAATGTTGAATCTTGAATAACACAACAAAAATGAATGACATGAGTTCCCTTGTGCTCCTTGGGGGGGTATTAACCCATTTAGAACGGGTACACATTATTGTGTATCATTATTTTATGCTTTAACTATTGAAAAATCGCAGATATACAAGCTCACAGCGCGGCACCGAGTGCCGCGCTGCGAGCTTGTAGATCTGCTATTTTTTTGAAAATTCGTGAAAATTTGAATTTTGACCCGATTCTATAAGTGTCTTTTTGAATCCTTCTAAGATTTTTTGAAAAAGCTATGTTTCTATGTCAGCAATCTGGCCAGCCATCGTCAAAGAAAAGGTCCTTTCCACTTAACTGGAGCTCAGTTAGTCTGTTCTTGAGAGACTATACTATGTCAGTGGTTCTCAAACTTTTTCATGAGAAGGACCCCCAAAATGATATTTATTTGGCCACGGATCCCCATCTCAAAATATTTAGTTCCAGGGACCCCCCAGAAGCAAAATTTGATTTACAAACATTCGCTTTGAAAATACATACATTCAAAGATTTGCACACATTTTCAAAAATAGCAGATCTACAAGCTCACAGCGCTGCGAGCTTGTATTGTCTGCTATTTTTCACTGGTTAAAGCATTCAATAATTCTAGGCCTAAATGTTAAACGTGACAATGAAATATAAATGAAATGGAACTCCCTCTCTCTCGTCTTACGGCCTTACCCGTGAACCCCGGCGTGGCTGCAGCCATCTTGCGGGCGAGCGCGTCTCTGTCCATAGCGGGGTCTATTTTGATTGGTCGTAAATGGACTTTGAAAATGGAAGCTCTGCCCTTGATGTCAGGCGGACCTGAAAGAAAGACAACATTGTAGACATAAAGCGGCTGCTTAGTTGAAATAAATACTGCTAAATAATATAAACTAGTCCTTACCCGTTCAAAGATATGAGCTCCGAAATGATGTGCAGTGTGTGGGTTATGGGGTGTGCACTGTGCACACAGTATATGAGGGATGGAAAGTAACTTTCTGGTGCTTGCATGATAATATGTAGGAGCATCAATGTAAGAAATACCCGTTTCGTTTAAAGGCTACAGAGATACTGTGTACCGATCTACATGACAACATCTGAAAGAGGGCCAGCCAACACCCCCCCCACCCACCCCCACACACACCCACACCCACACACACACACACACAGCTGGTTAAACATGTTGCCCCATGCTAGATGCAGAATAGATATGCCTCATGCTAGATGCAGAATAGATAGTAGTTACACCATAAAAATGCTAATATACAGCATATGATTTGTGAAAGTGACAAACGGGCTTCACAGTTATGTCAGGTGTGTTCATATGCTAATGGTGATGCGATTTCAGATCAATTGCTCCAGCCACTGAGGAGAAACGCTGTGACAGACACTCACTCAGACAGACATTCGGAAAATTATATGTTTGATAATCTACTCTCCGGTGTCATTATGTACCGTCTTTGAACAAAATGTAAATCTTTTATAGTTCATGGAGTTGTTTAATTTCAAACATTTATTTGACCGTTTCAAATTCAAAAATAGCAAGTAACAGAGCTTGTAGATCTGCTACTTTTGATACTTTTGTGTGAAGCTATAGTATGAACAAGTAAAGCGTTAATTTACAACAACAAAAAAGCGTTTTTTTGCCCGACAGCAAATATATAAGGTCAACATGTTAAATGATTTAAACTAGTGAAAACAGCCGATCTACAATGTGCTTGTAGATCTGCTGTTTTCACTACTTTTGTGCGACGGCCTTGTATGATGAAGCCGGGCTTTGCTTAGCGAAAAAATGTACAAATTTGAAACTTGGAGATACGAGGTTTCTGCCGGACAGTGACAATATACAGGTAAACATGTCAATGCTTTTAGACATGAACGTGTAACATCAAGGAGTTACGACCCCAAGACGGAAATAGTAAGACACAGCAATTCCGGTTTTCTTTCCGTATGTGACGTTGGTGGATAACATGTCAATGTTTTTAGACATGAACGTGTAACATCAAGGAGTTACGACCCCAAGACGGAAATAGTAAGACACGGCAATTCCAGTTTTCTTTCCGTATGTGACGTTGGTGGATAACATGTCAATGTTTTTAGACATGAACGTGTAACATCAAGGAGTTACGACCCCAAGACGGAAATAGTAAGACACGGCAATTCCGGTTTTCTTTCCGTATGTGACGTTGGTGGATATCTTTTTAGGAGGCGGAAGAAGGTTGGAGTCTATTCATTTACAATGGAAGAATGAACGTGAACACAGCTTCTCTAGCTTCATGGTCACTGAACTAAATATTGGACCCGTCCCAAAATGAGACACAAATAAGGTGAAAACCAACTTTATTATGGCCCTTTATCTGTCCCAGCAACACACTCTCGCGGGATCTAGAACCAGTGAACTGGACGTTCGCCAGATTTGCCGTCAGACGCACCATGTCGCACTCTAGTGGTTGCCATTGCTTGTATATTAAAAATCTTTGACGGTACCTATCAGTGTTGTTTTTGACAGCAAATTTTGATTTAGTCATAGTCATAGTCTTTTGAATAAAATGTAATTTAGTTTTTGTCATAATTTAGTCACCTGAAAAGTATTAGTTTTTTAGTCTAATTTTAGTCGACTAAAAATCATAAGATTTTAGGCGACTAAATCTACAGTTGACTTAGTCGACTAAAATGTATTTTGGCAGGCCTTGATGGCATCGTAATGACTGATTTTACACGTGGTTGTGTGCTGAAAATTGCAGATCTACAAGCTCACAACGTGTCACAGTGCGACGCGTTGTGAGCTTGTAGATCGGCTATTTTCAGCATGCACCACCTGTAGTGTGGGGATTTAAGGGGAGCAAATTCTAATTTCGTGCAAATTTGTCTTAAAGCGCAAAATTTTGCACAGATGTATAGCCCAGGGCTTGCTCTAATGATTTAGCTCGGTCGCCCGAGCCGACGACCTTCGGGGTCGCCACATCGGGGTCGGCCAAATCAAGTTGGGCTCCCATTGACTTTCTATACAGGAGGAAAATACCCAGAAAAACATTTATTTTCTGTGTATTTAACCCTATCAGTGCCAGCTTTCACCACTAGAGGGCGCCCAGTGGCCAAATAATTCATCATAAAGATACACTGTTACATGCACAAGCCCTGCGCAGCCATGATGCACCAAAACACTTTCCTCTGTTCATTTACAGGAACAGGATGAAGTTAGCTTGAAGTTAGCTATTGGCTACCAAGCATTTTAGAAGACCTATTTTCGGCGATTTAGCCATGATTAAACCTTGCACACCTCATGGATATGCTTGGAACAGAGAAAATGAGCTCTAAAGATCCTGGATTGCATTGGAGTGGATGGTAAATATCGGCGGCGCGACGCTCTCGCGGGCCGTCTAAACAGAATATAGTGGGGTTCAAAAAAAAAAGTAACTTCAAATTTTTTTTTTTTTTTTTACAAAAAACAAAAACATTTTGATATCCCGAACTAGTTCGGGATAGGCACTCAGGACGTTAATACGGCCCAAATTATCCCGAACTAGTTCGGGATAGGCACTGTATGAGTTAAGTAGGATCTGAGGGGTCTAACTTGGGGTTTGTCATGATGCTGAATCCATTGCAGGCATTTGTTTTGCACAAAAGACATTCCTTGGGCTAGAAATGGCCTCAGAAAACGATGCATGTATGGGTGAGCATTCATGTTAGTCGTAGGCCTTAGGGTTTTTTTTTCTCGTGCTAATCAGTCTAAAAGTGCAACATTTTGCACAGATGTAGCTCAGGGCATGCTCTAATGATTTAGCTAGGGCGCCCGAGTCCGCGACCTTCGGGGTGCATCTTTTTCCGAGGCCATTTCTAGCCCAAGGAATGTTTTTTGTGCAAAGCAAATGCCTGCAATGGATTCAGCATCATGACAAACCCCTAGTTAGACCCCTCAGATCCTACTTAAATACCCAGAAAAAAAAAGGTTTTCTGGGTATTTTCCTCCTGTATAGAAAGTCAATGGGAGCCCAACTTGATTTAGCCGCTGTGGCGACCCCGAAGGTCGTCGGCTCGGGCGCCCTAGCTAAATCATTAGAGCAAGCCCTGGGCTACATCTGTGCAAAATGTTGCGCTTTAAGACACATTTGCACGAAAATAGCATTTGCTCCCCTTAAATCCCCCCACTACTGAGAGCAACCAAACATAAAATGACTCTCATGATCCACTAGTCCCTCCCTAACGTTGTAGTCTAGTTTTTATTTTGTTGACGAAATTGTCAATATAAATTATTTAGTCTTAGTTTTAGTCATCACAGCTTAGTTTTCGTCAGTGAAAAAAATGCAGTCGACAAACATTTTTCGTCATAGTTTTAGTCGACGAAATCAACACTGGTACCTATGAAGATCTGCCGGTCGAACCGTCCCGGTCTCATGAGGGCAGGATCCAAGATGTCTGGCCTGTTGGTTCCAGCCAGAACCACCACATTAGTGACCGTGTTAAACCCTGCAAAACAACAACGGGACAGTCACTTACTACTCAACATTGTAATTATTACACCAGAAATCATATGTAGAATTAAATGGTATTAATTAGAGTACTGTTCTAAGCAGCCAGCGCGGGGTTTGAGATAAAACATTTAAATAAACAGTCTAAAATATCAAAAAAAAATTCTACTCAGTCCAAGTCTCCTAGGAGAGCTGTGGGAAGTTCAGAATCCATCGTCGTGTGACATCATTTAAAAAAAAAAAAAAACATTTTAATCAATATTTTTGAAAAACATATATATAGATTTTTATTATCGCGAGAACAATGGCTTCCACTTTAAAATTGCAACTTTTCAGGAATAGAAAGCCTGCAGTTTCTATAAGCTGGATTGGCAATCGATGATGTCACAAGACGATGGGTTTCTGACCTGCCCAGTGCCCACAGCCCTCTGAAAAAATAAATAAAAAATAAAAAATAAAAAAGCTATTTTTGAGTGAGGACCAATTATATGAACATAGGTTGAAAAGTGGTGGAGTGCCCCTTTAACAATAGAACAAAAGACCTGTGAACAACAACAACAAAGTTGTGGACTCACCGTCCATCTCCACTAGCAGCTGGTTCAGAGTGTTCTCCTGTTCGCTCTGACCTCCAAAGTTCCCTCCTCCTCTCTTCCTCCCCACCGCGTCGATCTCGTCGATGAACAGGATGCAAGGCGCGTTCTTCCTCGCCATGGCAAACATGTCCCTGACCTTTATAAGGGATGGTCATAGTAAAATAAAAATCACAATCATAATACAGACTTAGTAAGAGTACTAAGTTATGTCACTTTCAAATTTAAAAAGCACAATGTTCTTCACTGGTAAAGGTAATTAATCAATGAAAAATAAACAACCAGCAAACTCAATTCTCAATGAAGTAACAAGAAAAAAAGCCAGCAAATAGGAAAAAAGGAAATAAGAAAAGCTAAGAAAAACATCCTGGAAAGAAACAAAAGAAAACTCACTTGCGTACAACAAAGCAGATGCGGCTTCATTAAGGCAAGTCAATAAAAGATCCATTAAATGATACGATATACACCATTAATTTTCCTGAACACTCACTTCACCAGTGAGTTGGAACATGTAATTAGTTAGGCTACAAGTGTTGTGTCCTCCTCACCCTGGCTGGACCAACACCAACAAACATCTCCAGGAATTCGGAGCCGTTGACGGTGATGAAGGGCACGTTGGCCTCTCCGGCGGTGGCTTTGGCCAGCAGGGTCTTCCCTGTTCCTGGGGGTCCGGACAGTATAGCTCCCTGTGGCAGGGATGGTTAGGGTTATCTGATAGCACTTTGGACGATTCACACATTTACACCCGAGTCTGATTAAAAAAAAACGCCTTCTAAATCCTGACCCAAGTTTTCAGAAAAATACAAAGATAAAGATATTTTGCCATTCATAGCGTAGCGACCCCACAAAAGACCTGGCCGCAACTCGCTGCTTCAAGGGAGCTACTGCAGCTCTCTTGGTGTTGGTTGTTACTAGCCTGGCTCCAGCCAATAGACCCGCCCACTCTCTGAGTGAACTGCATCTCTTGGTCTGGATGTGTCATATGACGTGTCTCTTGCTACCGAAAGCTTCTCAAACCGACCGAAACCGACCAATGAAATCAATGCAATGCGGAGGAGGGGCGCGTCTAACTTTTGAAAATCAACAGAAACAGTGGAGGGAGGGGTGGCTGCGTGGCTCACCAGAGTTCTTAATTGCTCCCTCTGAACTTCAAAAGGGCTCCGAACTGCAGTCATTGATTGAGCCATACAAGTGTCGAATAGCTCGTTAGTGATTCTCTCTAATCAATGAAACATCAAAGACAATGACCTGTTTGGTGCATGTCATTGAGGGGAGGGGGAGGAGGGAATGTTTTGTGTGCAAAAGTCAAACACAACCCCTCCCACCAGATCTCTTGTGATTGGGAATTTCAAATTTTAAATCCCCTCCCCTTTTCAATCAAATAGAATGGAGACAGGTTCAGACTCAAGCCCCAGCGTAGAGTCTGAAATCAGGCTAGGTTGTTACTGCTGGTCTGCAGAGCTGGAGACCAGGGTTGGATTCCAGCTTGGCCCGCAGAACGTTACATTGATGTCAGAAGTGGTTTGAGGACTGGTGGAGTGTGCCCTTGCATGAGGGACTCCATGAGGGCAGGGAAGTACGCACTTCTGAAAGAGGGGGTAGTGTAGCGTAGCGACCCCGGTTGTGACCTGCTCCTTCGAGGGAGCTAGCTCTCTTGGCGTTGCTCGTTACTTGCCGGCAGGGCCGCTGCAGCCCTATTTAGGTGAGATTGGCAATCACTGCTTCTCAAACGAGGACCCCTGGTTTGCTACGGATAAGGCCAGTGGCACGCCAACCTCTCCTCCCCGTTTCTGAATGCACAGGGTTCCCACACATCTTAACCAATTCATTTCCAAAACTTTTCCGGAATATTTAACCCAATTTCCAGGACTATACAACAATAATTCGGCTCAATAACAGGTCGCTTACTCCTATGCGCAATGCCCAAAGACAGGCCAGTGGTTCTCAACCTTTTCAGGCCGTGGCCCCCGAAATAATCATATTTTAAATGGGGACCCCCCACCCTGACGAGCACTAAGAGTTGAGGAATTTTGTATAACACGGTTCTATTGTGAAAATAGCAGATCTACATGCTCACAACGCCTCGCGTGAGCATGTAGATCAGCTATTTTCACAATTTCTGCCTCTAATATTTGACAATTTGGCTCATGTTTAATTTGTCATTTTAGAGGTATTAACAAAATCAATAACCAAAGACAATGCATAGCTATTTTTTCCAGGACCTTCCCAGGACCCTTGATAAATTACTAGTAGTACTGAAAAAATATTTTTCTAATTTCAAAATATTTCCAGGAATTTCATGACCGTGGGAACCCTGAATGCAGAAACATGGCCTTCACAAAGGCCACGTTCCATCTGTATCTATAAATGCACATAATCTCAGTGAGTGTGTTTCTGTGTGCCTGTCCTTCACATATCTCAAGAACCGTATGACTGATCGACTTCAAACATGACGTGTGTAATGTGCATTTTCAGAGCCTGTTTATTTTAATGATCAAACAATCGATTGTGTTCCAGCTTGGATCAATGGTACTACCATATACTTAAAATACTATTTATCCATAATCAATAGTCCTGGTACTGATCTATCATTGTGGGCTCGCCGAAGGCGAGAACACTATTTTATCCTCATTATTTATAGAGTGAGTTCTGCCGCATATTTCCGCCGCAGATAGTTGGCATTTTCCGCCGCAGACAGTAGAAAGGCAGAGCCACTAGCCAATGAGGTGGCATGATTGTATTTGAGTTCTGTCGCAGACAGTATAAAGGCAGGGCCCTTAGCCAATGAGGTGTAATTGAGGTGTGGAAAATCTGGGAGTGGTGTTAGCTGGGGTATTGGTTGAGCTTCACATGACAATTAACACGTCACCTTTGGGGGGAAATATATAATGAGTTCTGCCGTATATTTTTGCCACATATTCGATATTCCTAATATGTCGATATGATATGATGTCACAATGACACCAAACAAGAGTTTAAAATAAGTACTGTTTCTTGTTTTTTACAAGCGAGCCCACACTGTTTTGTAGGAACAGTATCTCTAGTTACCTTAGGTATATTTGCTCCCAGGTCCTGGTACTATACTAATTAACATGTTAATTACCTTAGGTATATTTGCTCCCAGGTCCTGGTACTATACTAATTAACATGTTAATTACCTTAGGTATATTTGCTCCCAGGTCCTGGTACTATACTAATTAACATGTTAATTACCTTAGGTATCTTCGCTCCCAGGTCCTGGTACTATACTAATTAACATGTTAATTGCCTTAGGTATATTTGCTCCCAGATCCTGGTACTATACTAATTAACATGTTAATTACCTTAGGTATCTTTGCTCCCAGGTCCTGGTACTATACTAATTAACATGTTATTAATTACCTTAGGTATCTTTGCTCCCATGTCCTGGTACTATACTAATTAACATGTTAATTACCTTAGGTATATTTGCTCCCAGGTCCTGGTACTATACTAATTAACATGTTAATTACCTTAGGTATATTTGCTCCCAGGTCCTGGTACTATACTAATTAACATGTTAATTACCTTAGGTATATTTGCTCCCAGGTCCTGGTACTATACTAATTAACATGTTAATTACCTTAGGTATATTTGCTCCCAGGTCCTGGTACTATACTAATTAACATGTTAATTACCTTAGGTATATTTGCTCCCAGGTCCTGGTACTATACTAATTAACATGTTAATTACCTTAGGTATCTTTGCTCCCAGGTCCTGGTACTGCTGGGGGTTCTTCAGGAAGTTGACAAACTCCAGGATCTCCAGCTTGGCCTCCTCGCAGCCGGCCACGTCCTTGAACTTGACGTCTATGTTGTCCTTCATCATCTTGGCCGTGGACTCGCTCATGCTGAAGGGCCCGCCCCTCCCGCCCCCGGCGCCCCCTCCCATTGGCCCCCGCCGCAGGGTGAAGAGCAGGAAGCCAATCACCAGCAGGGTTGGGATCATGCTCATCAAAAATGAACTGTAAATAAAAAGGGAATGATGATTGGCGACACTAGAATGTGGCTGCTACTATACATTATTTTCATAGCGATTGTTCCATTTTTTGAGCGGTGCAAACCGCTCCTATAAGTGGCTGTGCTTGTGTCCGTAGCCTTTTTCCTCAGCGTTTTGCCATAGTAAAATGTGTGTGCGTAGCATCATGTTTGTCTAGTGATGTCATATGTCGTATGTCTGTAGCCTTTTTCCTCAGCGTTTTGCCATATAGCAAAATGTGTGTGTGTAGCATAGCCTGTACATCCTAGACTTAAATCCTAGTCTGAAGATGTTATGCAAGCACGACCACCGCTCACTTCACATTGGGTGTGATTTTTTTAACCTATTTCTTTATCTGTGGTGCTCAAAGTTTTTAATGTCAAGGACCCCTAGAATTATATGTATTTGACCGCAGACCTATATGTTCAGGGTTTTTCAAAAATAGCAGATCTACGAGATCTGCATACATTTTCAAGGTTTTTCAAAGATAGCAGATCTACAAGCTCATAGTGCCGTGCTATGTGCTTGTATCTGCTATTTTTGAATAGCCAAAGTATGAAAAATTATGTTTAAAGTGGTTACATGACAGAGAGGCATTCTCCATCTCAATGGGTTTATTGAGTATGCGTTTCTTTTTAAATATTGTATAGTGAAGAATAGCCGATCAACAAGCTAGTGTTAAAGATACAATTATGTACTATTGGTACAGATGAACATCAATATTCCGGTGACTATTATTTCCTGTTAATGTCATTATTTGACATAACTTTGAGAAATGGGAATGCTCCTCGCTCTGTGAAGCGTCATTTTCAAGTGACAATTACTTCTGACATGCTGCACAGCTCAATCACTGCCGGTTGTCTGTCAGTCAGTCAGTCAGCAGTCAGTCTGTCCGTCACGTCACACTTTTCCGCTACTCATAATATGAGTAGGGGCAACGGTGCCCCTATCCATGCCAAACTTTGCACACACTCCTTGGCTGCCAAAGCACAACCTCCACCCCTCATTTCTCACATGCCCCTCTTCTAGCACCACCATGAGGCCGATTCATCCAAAACAAATTTTTGGACACTGCTCCAACATATTTTTCCCTAAGATCACGCAAAGCGGTACACAGCATCTCTAAAGTCATGTCATCAACATGGATCTGTCCCATTTCCCATATTCCCTCCTGATTGGCTACCATTGCCTTCTAAATTTTGTGTATGCGACCTGACGGTTGTTTATCTCCCGATTTAGGGAGTCTTAGTGGTATTGCTCTACAGTATAAGGTTATTGCTACACTTATTTATTTCAAGTAATTTCCTTCCGCAGAACATGACAGATATGAAAACAAAATGCTAAATATCTGCTTGGCATGCATTCTCTCACAGATCCACCCGTGCACACCAACCCACAGGATTGTCTAAGTAAACCGTCTCTGTATTCATAATTTGGGTGACCTAGCATTTATTTTGTTTACATAATTTGACATCAACACTGACTTAGGGGCTGTGTTCATAGACACCTTTCTGCCGTGCATTTTTTTAAGCATGGAATGGATTATGACAAGTATAATTATAATAACGAAAACTATTATAAGGACATAATTGCCGTTATCTAAAATCATTGCGATCAGGCGATTATGTAATAACAGGGTTCCCACACATTTTTACAAATACATTTCCAAAAAATTTCCAAAACTTTTCCAGAATATTTAACCCAATTTCCAGGGCTATATAACAATAATTCAGCTCAATAACAAGTCGCTTACTCCTATATGTGCAATGCCCAAAGACAGGCAGTGTATGCCAGTGGTTCTCAACCTTTTCGGGCCGTGACCCCCAAAATAATCATATTTGAACTGGGGACCCCCACCCTGACTGAGAGTTGAGGAATTTTGTATAACACAGTTCTATTGTGAAAATAGCTGATCTACATGCTCACAACGCCTCGCGTTCGCCTATTTTCAAAATTTCTGACACTAATATTTGACAATTTGGCCCATAACCAAAGAAAATGCATAGCTATTTTTTCCAGGACCTTCCTGGTCAATTCTTGATCAATTCCAAAATCCAGTACTGGAAAAATGTTTTTCTAATTTCAAAATATTTCCAGGAATTTCATGACCGTGGGAACCCTGTAATAATGGACTGTGACAGAGAGAGAAGAGAGTACACACACATACCCATCACTCTCAGAGCTGTACACCACAGCTGCTCTATGCGACGGCTCCAGCCCCAGCTCCATGTGAGCAGCCTCCAGGTTCCGCTCAAAGGTGTCCACGCTCCCTATGTTGAACCACACATAGCTCTGGGAGGGGGGAGACGATAATAAACAGCGTTGGAAAAACGCCAGTCGTTTAAGAAAACTCACGATGCCTGAAATAAAGCCTGAAACTTATTTTTGCAATTGCAGTCCTCATCTCTCAAATGCTTTTCTATTTCAAGGACATCATTAACTCTGAGAGTGTACAAATGGAACAAAATGAACCCATAACCCTCTAAGACCCAAAAATAGAAATACTTGAAATTAAAAATTAAAAAATAAATCTGATGGTGTTGTAGGAGTCCTAATCAGAGGAAAATGTAATGTTTTTTTTCTTCAAAAAAATGTTTCTGTAAGGTTTTATAGAGCATCGCAGTGAGGTGTCGGTGGTTAAGCAGCCCATTCATTTTCACCATAGGATTTTTCATTATGAGCCACAAAGTCGTAGCAATTCAATGTACACTTACCACTAGGCTGGTGGTTGTAAAATGGTTCTATATGCTCCTGTAGAACCCCCGAGTATATATGCAATCACTCTAGTTTTAGTAAAAACACGTTTTAATCAAGATCGCACGGAGAAGAACTGCATTACCCATGCTGCTAAAAATGTACACCCGGTGAAATCGACGTCTGTGATTGGTCTAGCTTCTTCTTCTTCTTTCATGTATCTTGCGGTTACCGCGGAAGTAGCTTACTGCCCCCTGTCTTCCCGGCGGATTATTGCACTTCAGCAGAACTCCGTGAGCGATCGTCTTTCTTTTACAAATATGATGTTAAAGAGGACGATAAGAGCGTCCACAGAGATGAATATCACTACATGTCAGGCCATATGCTGGCCTGGATAACTAAACTGAGCGTGATTTAGGGATATATTTCAGGAAAACAAGTGTCATTCGCAATGCATTCCGAGAGTGTAGTTTCTGCAATGTTTTAAATAATGATGTACACAGTCTTGTACCCTGCCCTTTTTTTCAGCTTTCTGATAAAAAAATAATAATATTGTCATGAATCCTCTCCAGCCGAGGTGGCTCTGTCTGAGGCTTAAAAACGTTTAAATAAATACTTTATGAAATGTCTATGGAAGAAATTAATGGGGAAAACGCTTCCGACACCAGAGTGAGGACGGGGTGGGGCTTCAACTGCGATGCTCTATATATAGCCATAAATCATAAATCATGCTCCGATTTACATATGGGGGATATTTTTCACAATATCATCATATGTACATGTTCTAGACATTCTAATGATCACCAAAAGAGGAATAGCTTCAGTGAAAGCTTCGTCAAAACTCTGGAATGTCAGCCTCTGTGGCGGGTGTGACTGTCAGCCTCTGTGGGGGGTATTTATATGCAAATATTGTGGCCAATGGCATTGTAATACTAAACAATAGAATCCAATGGTGATGTTTAGGTGGTAGGGGGAGCTAAAATAATGATTTAAACCTTTTTTTGGATAAAATACAAACATTGTAATATTACAACAGTGGGTGCTAGAGGGTTTTAAGGGTCCATTTGGTTCCATTTGTACACTCTGAGTTACAGATCTGTAAGGGGTCGTTCATAATTCAGCTCAAAAACAAGTTGCTTACTCCTATGTGCAATACCCAAAGACAGGTAGTGTATGCCAGTGGTTCTCAAACTTTCAGGCCGTAACCCCCGAAATAATCACATTTGAAGAGAGTTGAGGAATTTTGTATAACACGGTTTTATTGTGAAAATAGCCGATCTACATGCTCACGTTGTGAGCATGTAGATCTGCTATTTTCACAATTTCTGCCTCTATATACTGACAATTTGGCCAATGTTTAATTTGTCATTTCAGAGGCCGATCTAGATCTGCTATTTTCACAATTTCTGCCTCTATATACTGACAATTTGGCCAATGTTTAATTTGTCATTTCAGAGGTATTAACAAAATCAATAACCAAAGACAAGGCATAGGCATTTTTTCCAGGACCTTCCAGGACCCTTGATCAATTCCCAAACTTTTCCAGTACTGGAAAAATATTTTTCTAATTTCAAAATACAGTATTTCCAGGAATTTCATGACCGTGGGAACCCTGACTGTATGTGTAAGAAAACACATTTAAATCATGCATCCACACACCCCCTCTGAGGCATCAGCTCCTGGCACCAGAATGACTCGTACATACTGTTTGTTGACAACCTCCAGACGGTCAACCTGGTGAAAACACAACAGTATAGGAAAGAGAACACACACATTAACAACATACTTATATCATTTTATACAGTAGCTATTACACTGTATACATACTTATACTAGTGCAAGTAAGACGCATCAGGGCAACATGCGACCTCACCCTAAAGGCGAGGTCGTACCAATTCTTGGCCATCTGGCCAGTGATGTATATCAGACCAACTACCCATATATGGAGACCCCTGCATGATAGTCAACAATGTGATGTCAGAACATGCCCATATATGGGTATTACCAAATATGGGCATTCCCAGATATGCCCTTAATATTGATGACATCGGGACAGGGATCTCCATATATGGACATAAAACGGACAAGGACGTAATTAATTTGCAAGTGTGACTCGTGATGACATCAGCGATCTCCATGTATTGGGCATAAAAGGGACAGCAAGCCAGAGCATGATGTCAAGAGCGACAAACCCATAGAACCACAGTGTACATACATACATACACGTCTACACGGACACAGACAAGCTGTGACATTTCTCATGGTAAACTGTCAATTGCATGTTATTGTTTTGATATGTCGTAAGATCACATTACCGTTGTTAAAGTAGGATGAATCAAAATCTAACGACTATTTATGAATCAAGAAGCTGAGGATATCAAAGACCTCACACCGCTCACGGCAGTTAATTGTTTATGGACAAATTGTTTTATTTATTTTATCCTGAAACTGCTTGTTATCTTGGATTCTTCATTATTTGTCCAATAGGGTGGAGGTGGGATAAAAATGCAATTATTTTCTTGATTTATGCTATTTCATGTTTGCCTACTATCAGACCAAATCATGTTTTTCTTTTTTTCTTTTTGTAATTTTATTTAAACCATTTAAACCCTCCTATATACTTGTTTGACCGTGATCCCTTTCTTTTACACCAAAGATCTTCAGCGGAAATAGCAGATCAACAAGCTCGCAACCGGGTTGCAAGCTTGTTGATCTGCTATTTTCACTGAATGTTTGCCTACAACATGTCAAGATTAGGGAGGCCAGGGTTGATGTGGATAATCCCTACTTCTCACCATGCCTCTGCCGAGGTAGCGATGCACAAAGTCCTTCCAGGTAATCTCCCTGCCGGTGTCTCGGAAGTACAAGTAGAGGAAGGAAGAGGAGATGCCTGCCGCGGCGATGGCCAGGTACCGGAAATCCTTCTCATCCCACGGGATATCACCCTGCACACGAGGAGGTAAGGGATCATTTTCAGAGAAAATATCTTCAGTCCGCAGACAAACACACATTAATTTGGGTGTCCTTGAGACATGAATATGTTTGAGAAACACCGGTTTAACCCTCTAAGGCCCACTGTTGTAATATTACAACGTTTGTATTTTATCCAAAAAAAGGTTTAAATCATTTTATTTTAGCTCCCCCTACCACCTAAACATCACCATTGGATTCTATTGTTTAGTATTACAATGCCATTGGCCACAATATTTGCATATAAATACCCCCCACAGGGGCTGACATTCACACCCGCCACACCCGCAGACATTCCAGAGTTTTGACGAACATCATCTCACTTTTTCATGGAAGCTATTCCTCACAAAAATGCCTGTACTATTTTTTTTGGTGATCATTAGAATGTCTAGAACATGTACATATGTTATTATTGTGACAAATATCTCCCATATGTAAATTAGAGCATGATTTATGATTTATGGCTATAAAACCTTACAAAAACTTTTTTTTGAAAAAAAACATTCCATTTTCCTCTTATTAGGACTCCTACAACACCATCTGATTTTTTTCAATTTTTTATTTCAAGTATTTCTATATTTGGGCCTTAGAGGGGCAACATCTAGGAGGAAAGCCCAAATATGCAACGTCACTTTAGAAATAATCCCAACAAAACAACAACTGTGACCCAACTACCAATATTGACAAGCGACTTTACAGAAAAACAAGCCCAAGGTGGTTCTAATAAGTAGACTTGGCAACATTGACCTGTAGCGACCCATCTCGCTGTGATCACTGCCATACTGTAGGCGGTTATTGTTTTCGTACACGATGCCTTGTAAGGGAGCGCTTGTTTTCGGTGGAGACGACGTAGGCGCGGCCGTCTCAAGCGGACTTGATCCACGTGAGACACCACCAAGCTTTTTGTTTTTTGTTTCTTGTTTTATGTTCTGAGGACAACGGATGAAATTTAGCTTTAAGCTAACTCCGGCTGGTTTACACTAGGATCTTGTATGTTGTATAATGCAATATGTCATAATCTCTGTGTCCATGAACTGGTACTGTCCTGTCTAAATAAACAAATAAAGTAAAAAGTATAAAGCGAGCTAAGGCGAGCAAGTCGCCGTGTTGAGCGTTGCGAAGTCCGCTTGAGCCAAATCAGACCCGATAAGGACTGAATCGTAAATCTTTGTCCCCCCCGACTTTCGGCACCTCCGCGCGGTCCAAGTGAACACAGCGGAGCGCTCCCTACCTCCTGTTCAGCCAATCACAAGCCGGGCAAACAAGGCATCGTGTACGAAAACAATCGCTTACAGTAGGTATTAGAGTTTATGTGCGTGCACGTACGCAACTAAAGCCTCATTTATACATATTAAAGGAGTAGTTCACCCCCAAAATGACATTTTTCTATTGATGACTCATGCCATGGAGAGTAGAGTTCAATAATATTTTTAGTTTTTTGTCGCATTCCTAAGACAAAAATGTGATAACAATAAATGTACCCCCATTTGTTCCGGATGGGGACCCGTTTTGAAACGGGTCCCAACCGGAATCAATGGGGGTAAGTTTACTCTAATCAATTTTTTGTCTTAGTTATGTGACAAAAACCAAAAAATATTATTGAACTCTACTCTCCATGGCATGAGTCATCAATAGAAAAAAAGTCATTTTGGGGGTGAACTACTCCTTTAACACCCAGTGTCACACAAAGAAAACAGCCTACTACATGCTTATTAGATCATCAGTTATTTGACGTGTGTGATTTTCATAAGAATCAGACATCCCATGCTTGTGAAGAGATGGTTGACACTGACACCTACCTTCTGCATGCGGCTCCACCAGTCTTTACCTCCTCCTCTCTTCCCTCCACCTGACCTCCCTCCTCCACCGCTGGACTCCTTGCTCTTCCCATCTGCAGGTTGCACGTTTAGCTCAAAATTAAAGCATTATCTGCACACCGACACAGGCAAATAACAAAATACCAAGAGAGGCAACTGGCAGATGAATCATGAAACCATCTTCCTACAGGCTTATAATGAAATATCACCAAAAAGAAATAAAGAAATAAGTCTGGCTGGATAATTGGTATACAAAACAAGACATAACTGTGCTTGAGGAAACCAGACAAGATATCACTTGTATCATTATTGTTATTGTTTTATCGGTTCCATTGTGAACATCCGGTAGCTCCTACTGTACCTTTGGGTGCCTCGGTGGAATAAAACCGCCCTCGAGCCGAGTAGCGTCTCTGACAGTAGGACAAAAACTTTGATGGGGTGAGAGAGACATTCTGAAAGACAACATGCACCCACAATTAGAACAAAAAACAACAAGACTGCACCTCTGACGAGGAGCAAACTTGCGCCTTTTCTTAAGTGCCTTAAATATATATATATATATATATATATATATATATATATATATATATATATATTATATTAGTGTTATTATGTTTGCCACAGACAAAAAAAAAACATCTAACTGAACTAACTGAACGCAATACTTGCGCCTCGCTTTTCTGACGGGCGCAAGTAACAACAATGTGCTACTTTCTGCTGGTACCCACTACTCCAGTGGCCAATGAGTGCTGGTAATATAGGAGAGGATAATGCTGGGTAAACAATGTGTATGTATTGATTTTGTTATGTAGACACATTTACAAAGGGTGAAACTGATAGATGTTTTAGATAAACAAACAGACGGTGCATTTATATAGTTCCTTGATCCAAAGCGATTTACAATGATTCTGCATTACATTCACACACCGATGGCGGAGGAAACCATGCAAGACTACTCCAACCTGCTCTTCGGGAGCAATTAGGGGTTCGGTGTCTTGCTCAAGGACACTTGGACATAGATAGATAGATAGATAGATACCTTTATTATCCCAAGGGGGAAAATTTGTTGCCCAGAGGCAGCACAGCAGTATAAGGTTATTTACAAAGTTACAGAGAAGTATGAAAAAGATAAAAAGAAAAAACAAGAACAGAGTACAGAGTACAGTAAGTACAGTAAGAGCAAGGTACAACAGGAAAGGGAACGAATAATATATATACATAAAGTGTCTTAAAGCACGACTATCAAAAAATAATACAGTGCCCAAATCAAAGTGACCATACAGTCAATGCTAGTTAGTGCAACAAGTATCTCTACATCATGTCAAACACAAGCAGAAATACTAAAAGAAAACTACTAACACAACCTAATAGTGCAGTGTCCAAAGGTCAGAGCGATAAAAACAACTAGCAAAAAAGAATAAAAATAAACAAGAAAGGGTGATGCGGCAAGACGCACAAAAAAACACCCTCCCTGGAAGGACCTTAGAGGTCAAAGTCAGTGCAGTACATTAACTCTGGGGGAGCCTGGGATCGAACTGGGACTAGATGCGAGTCAGGAGCCTGGAGTGGAGCAGGTTGGACTTACTGACAGACACATTCCAATACTTCATTCATTACTTCCTGGTGATGCCAGTGGTGGTGATGTCACTGGCATCACCATTCACCAGTGAATGCGCGCTTTGCTGGCGCACAACTTAGTATACTTGTGCACAAGTAGCAAGTTGGCACCTCAACACAGTGCAGTTCTAGTTGTTTTTGGGACCACCACAAGTTTAAACACTCAGTGAAAACACCAAAACAATGAAAACACCAAAATACAGCAAGAGGGCAATGTGTTTCTGCAGGTAATCACTACACACACTGCTCCAGCGGCTGATGACTGCTGGGTAAAACATATATTTATTTATTGTTTTGATATGTAAACAAAACACAGGGCAAGGTTACATACTACAGTATGAGCATAATTTAAGAAGGCATGTCCGGTTTGATGGTCATCTTTGTTCAGTTACAACACTAAGTTATAGACCAACAATCTAACTGCCAATCCAAAGGAGAAACTAAAGAGTTTGTAGATGTAAAATTCCAGTCAAGGCGCCTGTGTGTTTTGCCTTTAGAGTGGGATACCCCAGTGATTATCAACACCTCTTTCTAGTCAAGGACCTTCAATTGGGTAAATGGGTACGATCTGGGACAGTGGGACCCCAATCAAATTATAGATTGTTGTTGTCTGATTATGGACTGTCATGTGATGTGTGTCTATTGTACAGTGGGCATAGAGATATCAGTACAATCTTAACAACCATTTGTCTACGTTCTCTAGACCAGTGGATTTCAGGGACTCTCTATGGTTCCTTTTGTGGGGATCTAAATTGACCTATACATACAAGTCTGTAACTTTGACGGTGTACAAATGATCATCTGTAGACTACACTGTCAAAGTTAAGGGGAGGCCTTCAAATGTCAACATTTGAGAACCACTGCTCAAGACTAGTTGTATTTACTTATACATTTAATAATGGTCAAGATGAACTATCTATAAATCCCTGTCTGGGGTCTCAGCCTGTAAGAACCACGGGGACAGCCCACGTTAGCCCAAGAAGCTAACTTCACTTGAGTCAGTCAACAAACAACAATCACATCATCACACACACAAAATCACAAATGGAAACAAAACTAGTTTATAATCAGACTTCTACAACGTCTCGTTCAGGCATAGCTCTAGTCTGGTCCATAGCGTTAGAAGGAGTTAATGAGAACTCCTTCTATCTAAAGCTATGGACCAGAGCTAGAGATTACATAACATTACAACAACCTACCGTGGTGCCACAGACTCCATGCCCGGGCAGGGAGCTCCATGAGGCGGCTGTGAAGCAGCAGCGACCCCCGGCTAGCACCGTCCTCCTCCCCGCCGCCAGCCGAGAGAGAAGACCCATCATGAGAGACATTCCCCCCGCTAGCTGCCCTGGCTATGGCCGCCGACCTGCCTCCGCCACCTTAATGTGAATAGTAGTTCTGGTGGTTTGTAACGTTGTTTTGTTTCTCCTCTGCTTCATTCAGCCTGTGTGTGTGTGTTATTGAAGAGTTGATGTAACCTCGCTTCTGCAGGCTTTTGGGAAGCCTGGTTTCTATTGTGAATCAACCAGTGTGATCCGGTCTAAAGCCCCGCCTACTGTATCCGGTTAATGTACACGCACACATTACATGCAAGACACGTTTCTGTATCCGGTACATAAACGCAGGCCGGATCAACATCTTGCAAAGCAACTTGATCCCAGTCTACGGAAATGTCATGATAGGGTATAAGAAAGGACCGGAGCGGCTTCCTTTCCATGTGCCTGATAAATATTAACTGTTTACGCTTCTTTGTAGTTGACCTTTATCGACGTCGGAGCATTTTTCGTTTGAATGAAAGAGTTAAAAATGATTTTGAGTTATTTCAGGGTCGAGAAATGATAACAGCATTTTAAAAGGTCTCTTCATTACGTGTGAGCGTTGAAGGGACAACCGTGGGGTCCTCGTACAGCTCATCTCCTCTTGATTGGCTGGCTGAGTAACAGTGGCAACAGCATGCAACTGTAACCGTTATGTCACATTTTATAAAACACTGATCGAGATCAGTGTTTTATGCCTACTGTCACTGTGACAGTAGGCATAAATACATGTTTTCTTTTTTTAAATGTCATATCAGAGCATTAGTTTTTAATGGATACTCCTGGAATAAAACTGTTGCCAGACACAGTTTACCTTATGTTGATTATGACATGCACTGACACTGCACCTTAGTCCATGTATTTTTCATGGAACTTTAACTAATGTCCATCTCATACATATACCGGTAGTCAGAATGTCTGATTTTATTTCAGGTACTATGATGGGCCTACATATGTTATAGATCAGGGGTCTTCAACAGGGGGTCCGGGACCCCTAGGGGGTCCTCAGAGTTACTACAGGGGTCCACCAAAACTGATTGATAGAACCTTTTTCCCCCCTTTTTTATATTAAACAGTAAACACTTGAACCCTAGTGTCCATATTCTGAGAACATTAGCCAAAAATAGCAGATCTACAAGCTCAAAATCGGCTATTTTCGGCAAAGAGGTTTGGTGTAGACTGTAGAGGGGAAAAAGAGCACACTAAGTACAGAGTGAAAAGTCAAGTTTATTAAGTATTCACGGTTCAAGTGGTTACTACACAAATTGACATGAATCCAAATACACTGTTGATTGAGCGGTCAAACGATGAAACTATAGTGAATCTGGGGGTCCCTGCTTCATCTCTCTCTCAGCTAAGGGGTCCTTGGCCTGAAAACGTTGAAGACCCCTGTTATAGATCATTGGTTTCCCCTTTGCCCCCCCCCCCCCCCTTCTTTTCCCCTTTACCAATGGAAATAACAAAAAATCGATTTGTTGCACAAAAACTAATTTCACAAACTCAAATCATGAATGCAACCTGCTATGTGTGTGAAATTTTGCACACACATTCCCACTATAGGCCAAGGAACAGATGCCACCCTTCTCACATTATTGGCCAGCAGGTCAACTTTTGCAAAACACATTTTTGGAACAAAATGCCTCAAATCCCGCATGCAGTGTCCGATTGCCGTGAAAGGCCCAAGAAAGCGTGGCACCCTTTTCACTTTGGCCTATTATAGAGCCACCAGGCCAAAAAAAACCTAACTTACCTGCCGTAGACCTGTTCTCAGTGCTCTGTGCTCACTGCTTCCAGTGTTTCTTTTATTTATTTTCCCACTTTTCTTGCTTTTTCCTGCTTTTTTCCGCCGCTTTTTCCCTTTCCGAATTTTTATGGCTTGGCCACTTTATCGCTGCTTGCAGCTATATTTAAAACATGCTATTGTACAGATCTGGTAAAGAGATCCATCCTGCTTTCAGAACCCCTTGAAGCATGGCAGTTTCCCATCTTTGTGGATGTAGAGAGAGGAGTAGAACAAACCCTGACATTGTGGGTACTATACTGTATGTGATGAACATAACCAGTAGTGTAGTTAGAACATGGGTAACACATCAATCAATCAATCAATCAATCAATCAATCAATCAATCAATCAATCAAAATCAACTATATGTGGCTAAATGTGACATTTTGTAACATAATCATGTCTTTTGTAAACATATAATCATGCATGCCAACTATGTTTGCTTATTGTTTTTTAGTTGTTTTTTAGTTGTTTTTTTTCTCTGTTTTTTGCAATCATGTTGCACTTGCTTAATTAATATGGGTAGAGGCCTTTTTAAGCCATTTTAGCTTCTTGCCTTTGAATACATATTTGTTACTGTTTCAATAATTGTGAACACATGGTACAAAAATTAATACAATCAATCAATCAATCAATCAATGTGACTTGTATTAAGAGTCTTGCACTGGTTAGTCAGTTGAAATGTGCTACAAAATAAACTTGCTGTGAATGTGCCCTGTTTTGTCACAATGTATATCAAAGATAAATCTCTCAGATTCTCTGATGCTGTGCAGTAGAACGAAATAGAGAGGGCGCTGGTTTTAATTTGACGATGGGCTCCCAGATGTATCAAATAATGACTGGTGTGGCGCTCTATGCTGCAGAAACCACCTATTCACAGCCTACCTGTTAAAACAACAAGCAGGCATGCAGCTTTGACCATGCCCTGGACATCAACATTTTTGCACGGATGCGAGACTCATTGGAGTTGTTGTTGTTATTGTTGTCACCACAACATATGACACCACAGCAACATGCAGCTCCATATATAGCAGGGCAGCACTTTCACCACAAATGCGAAAAGGTCAACCATTTGTTGAAACATTATTTCCCCCAAAGCTTCCTTGCATCCCCACCGGCTGCAACCCACGACTCACACTGACACAATCCTAGGTAGGTCACACAATCTGGCGAAAACCTGCACTCAGAGGAGCACCCTTTTCATGTTGATTCAGACAATGGGAAACTCCAAACAATGTTTCTCTTCAAAAAGATAATTTCAGGGGCGCCCGCTGGCCTGGTCGTCAAGGCGCATAGTTACCACATATTAGGCTATGATGCCTGCTGGCGTCGCCGGTTCGATTCCCGATCCGGATGACCTTTGCCACATGTCATTCCCCATCTCTCTCCCCATTTCCTGTCAGTCTACTGTCCTATCAATAAAGGCATAAAAAGCCCAAAAACAAATCTTAAAAAAAAAAAGATAATTTCAGCTATGTTGATAATTTCTGTATTCATGATAGATAGATACCTTTATTCATAAAACAAGTGAGCTAGTTTTGATGTTAGTTGTCTTGCTATGTTTGGTGCTCTGTACATTTCAGACAATAGTAACATAATGTTCATATTTTTTTTATTTTCCACTGTTGCTGTGTGATGTTCCATCACAATATGTATGAATCATAAAAATTAATGAATTACATTGAGTTCATGAACAGCTTTTTACCAAAAATGAAATGATATTAACTGGTGTTAGAGCATGGCTTGGTGGATCCTGTATCAAATGCTACAGTAAACCCTGAAATGAAGTGAAGTAATTAAACCACATTAAACCCATGTCTAATCTTAACCATTTATATAACCATTTGATCGACCCCAGATCAATAGACAGAAAACAGACGATCTGATGGCGCAATATTCACTTTCAATCATTTCAGAAAATTATATAAGAATCAACTTCTGGAGTGATCATTTTAGATTTGTGTGCTTGTAATTAATAAACATGCATGCATCCAGCCTGGGAAACAATTATTTGATAAATTAAAAAAGACAACTAACAACAATATAGAGATGCACCGATTGCAAAATTCTTGGCCGATACCGATCCCTCGGTTTTATGAAGGTCTGACCTGCCAAAACCAATTTTTCCGATACCGATTTCTTTAGCTTTCTTTTAAGTAAAAAAGCTAACTAGAAAATAGGGTTGCTCCAATACCCTTTTTTCAGGCCAAGTAGTCCTACAAGACATACTTCAATTTGAGTACCAATAAGCTAGAAGAACACTAATGCCAAATCAATCACAATAGTACAATATCCAAAATCACAGACAATATCCACTATCCAGGAAAGCAGGTGACACATATCTCCCTTCTTTTTGGAGACGACATTGACACAGGATTATGGAATATATCCTTACATTGCAAAGGTAATCATGCACCATCTGTATTCTGTAGGCTGCCACTAAGTAGACTGGCTGCTACTTGCTAATGTTTACTTTAGTCACAGGACCAAAGCATCATGCTGTGCAGTGCCATAGACACAATTGGCATTAAACCGGTATTTATGTCAGTGACCTGCCGGTCACCGATTCGGCCGGTTTGATATCATACCTGCCGACTTTTGATATTGGCCGATTCCGATTTCCATCCCTAACAATATATTATTATTGTAATTAGAATCACCTATAATTTGTCATTTGTAATTTTCAAAATACAGTTTTCTCTACCATGAGTAATTCAATAAACAACAACATTTCAAATTGCTGAATAACTTTAATACGGTTCTCTAACACAGCAAAGGCTTTAGATAGATCTAAAATATAACATTACACACAGGTCTGGCAAGAGATATCGCCATCTTTCAGATTCCCTTGAAGCAAGGCAGTTTCCCAGCTTTGTGGATGTAGAGCAAAGGATGAACAAACACCGGCATCATGGCTATTATATATGTGATGTAAATAGCAATAGCTGGGATGTTCAGCAGTGTAGACAGAACATAAGGAATATAGCTCAGTGTAGTCAGTACCATCACTATCAAGCTGATCAGAATGATTCTAAAAGCCCTTCTCTTCATGTCGTTTCCCTCCCCACTGTCCCTCTGTCCCTCTCCTGGTCCAGGCTGTTTCAGAGCTCTGAGGACCGAGAAGCAGCAGAAAGACACCACAGCAATGCACACGGTGCAAAAGCCCAGTAAGATGTATGACAACACAGTGCTTGACCAAAAATATAACGAGCTGAAGGCAAGCACCATCAGCCAGACAATGCAGCAACAGGCCACCTTGTACCGAAGAGCTTTGTATCTGAGAAATACCACAGGGTGAACCACTGCTATGTAACGCTCCACACAGATACAACACTGGAACCATGGAACAGAGAAGAAGAAAATACAAAAAGCAAAGACACATATCATGTCAAAAACCAAGATGCCTGTGAAGAGCCATGCAAAGTAGGAGCCAGCGGTCAGGGAAAAGATGATCAGAGATGCAGTCAGGTTGAGATAAAAGAACTCGGAGGCTATCGTCCCACCAGCTCCACTCAGGATCAGCCACACAACGTAGCTGTTGAGGGGGAAAACCACGATGAGGTAGAAAGAGTTGATAACAGTTCGTAGCGTCAGAAAGGTGTCGTCTACTGGGGATATGAAGGGGATGGAGGAGTTGGTACCATGTTCCAGTGTGCCATTCATCCTAAGGTTCTGTGTTTGCCCTGTAGGAGAGCAATAATCAGGGACGTGCTGGCCATTGGGAAAAGCGGGACAACTCCCGAACGGCCGGTTCATTCCCGGCTGGTCCAGGCCGGCCATTAGGAAAAAAATGTAAAATAAAATGTCGGCCTTCGTTCCAATTTGGGGGCTGGGCGGCCAACAAAGTAAATTGTCACTGTTGGGCAGAAACCTCGTATCTCCAAGTTTCAAATGTATACATTTTTGAGCGGTGGTAGACCGCTGCATAGCATGGCTGTGCGTGTGTGTCTGTAGCCAGATTCCTGTCATGTTTTGCCATAGCATTGTGTGTGTTTGTCTGTAGCTTGTACATCCTAGACTTAAATCCTAGTCCGAAGACGTTATGCAAGCACGACCACCGCTCACTTCACATTGGGTGTGATTTTTTTCGCAAAGCAAAGCCCTGCTTAAATAATACAAGGCTGTCGCACAAAAGTAGTGAAAACAGCAGATCTACAAGCACTTGTAGATCTGCTGTGCTTGTAGATCGGCTGTTTTCACTAGTTTAATTCATTTTTAAAATGATAAATTGGACATACAAGGTTTCCACCCGACAACGACGAAATATAACTCATGTACAGTAATTGGCCCACTGGCTTGTCACTTGTCATGATCTGAAATGGCAAATCTTTGTGTAGCAGCAGCGCTATAGAGAGATCTCTCTCTATAGCATGCAATGGGGGCCTCTACAACTCTTTTTACCGGGCTGAATCAGGGACCCAGCACGTCCCTGCAGTTGTTGTCCCACCCCCTGTTTCCTGTCCAGGAACATCCATATCCTGTTCCAACGGTCTTACGGACTCTCTGTAAAAAACAAAATGGCGGATCGGCGATTATACTTTTAATTGTTTTACAGCGATTAAAGCATATTAACTTGTTAACTGCCAGGGGCCACAAGAGGCCGCTAGAGTGCCAGACATTTCCCCATAGGGCTTCACTATCACATCCGGGTATCCAGGCAGAACTGCCTTGGGTTTTCACTGCAATGAGTGTTATGAACGTGAACTCAAATATTTAGATTTGTCAGTTGATGGTAAAGGTAGTGAAAGTAAAACTAAAGTAGCCTATAGGCTTTTTTTCATTATAATATATGCTGAAATAGTTCAATAAGTAAGATTTTATCCTTGTTTTAAAAATATGCTATACCAAACCACCTGATCAACACTATCAAAGTTCAACATATTCTCTAAAGTTCCCCACCTGTAGTTTTTGTCACTAATATGTCAACAATAGTTTTGAACGTGGCTTTATCCAATCTTCAGATTTATGTCCCCTAAATACATGCAAAGTAGGCATTATTTGTGCATATAATGCCTAATTTGCATATTTAAACACATAATTTCGGAAGACTTGTAATACAAAAAAATCTTTGTTTTGATGTAAGTAATCAACTAGAGAAGTTTCATTGTTACAGCTATCAGTTAACTATTTTACCCTATTCATCACACTTTTAACATTAACCTACATGTTGTTTTGACTGCTTTTTTCGTGGTGGGACCTTCAAAGGGATATCTGCTGTTTTTATTAGTTAAGGCATACACTAATGGTTAAAGTAATAATTCGTAAAACAAATGCATTCCCGGCCTTAATGAATTAAATGTTCCTACTTCTCTAGGTACTGGAGGCTTAATGAGCCATTGCATTACTATGCAGATAAAGATGAAGACTGTGTTGAGATTAATGATGTCAGGCTTCCTAGATGGAGATGGAACGACCGGCCTTGCTCTGATGCTAGATACTGGATCTGTGAACGAGTTATGTACTGAAACCATCATGTTCACAATGGATCAGTTAGCCGGTGTGTTCGTACAATGCAGGGGTTGACACTAAGGTCTCAGAGGCACTTGCCCGTCGGGCAAGTACAGGCCATGTTCTACTTGCCCAAAAGGTCATGCCCACTTGCACAAAAAGTACATTGAATCGTCCATTTTACCGTTCAATTTCTCTTACACTCTTATTTAGTGTTACTTTCTGGGGCTGTGCGATAAAAAAAATGTCATACCTAAATGTGTATCCAAATACCTACATACAGTAGCTATGATTGAATATGACTATGGGTTCACAGCTATTTTATATTTCTTTAAGTATAGCAACAGTGAAAACAGCACATTATAGTTAAACAGTGCTCTTATTTTATATTCCACAGACCAGAAGACAGAGTTCAGGTGTTTAGACAGATATCTGGTGTTGCGTTCATAGACGGTTCCATCCCCGCTCAAACAAGCACTTGCCCGGACGGGCAACATGAAAGTAATCTCCACCTGCCCAAAGTTTTTATTTACCTGCCGGGACAGGTGGGCAAGCCTTAGTGTCAATGCCTGCAATGAATACATTTGCATAATTGTACCCTTGCACTTTTTGTGTAATGCTCTCAGCATTATTGTATAATATTTTAGCGCTGTACTTTTTGTCTCATCCTTTTGGCATTATTGCAACTGTAGGTCGCAGTTAACTATGAAAACCGTCACATCTTGTCAGAAACGTCAGTAGGTAACACCTCAATGTCTTAGCTGACCTATGACATCACAATCCATCCTTGTCCCTTGTATACCCATATATGGAGATCTCTGATTTCATCAATACTAAGCCCATAGCTTGGAATGCCCATATATGGACATATTGTGTGACAGATTTTTGTCAAAACGTTCTCTCCATAAATGGATGCCAATACACTGGAACCACCTCCCTGCCACTCCCATGACTCTTGCACTAGGTCAGGGGTTTTCAAAGTGGGTGACGTGGTACCCTGGGGTGCCGCGACGGCAGTCCAGGGGTGCCATGAGATAATTTGATAATATTTGGAATTCATTTGGACACTTTTCTGTCAGTTCTAACCAAAATGGCTATATAACGTTTTCCTCGCAACATAATCTCTAAGATATCGTCACTGTGTCGTGCAGAAACCTCGTATCTCCAAGTTTCAAATGTGTGCGTCTTTTCGTAAAGCAAAGCCCTGCTTCATCATACAAGACTGACGTCCCACAAAACTAGTGAAAACAGCCGATGCGAGGAGTTGTGTGCTTGTAGATCTGCTGTTTTCACTAGTTTAGTACATTTTATAGATGATAATTATAATGTAGGGGTGCCTCGGAGTAAAAAAATATTTATGGGGTGCCCTGAGTCAAAAAAAAGTTTGGGAACCCCTGCACTAGGTACTTTGCCGCACCGAGCACCTTGTTCTCCTGTATTGTTTTCCCCTGCATTGTATTGTTTTTTGTTTTATGTCCCGAGGACTATAAATTAGCCTTAGCTAACTCCAGCTGGTTTACACTGAGATCATGTGTATACTGTATGTTCTTGTGCAACATGTCAATACAGTATCTGTGTTCATGAACTGGCACTGTCCTGTATAAATAAACTAATAAAGTAAAGTAAATTAATTCCATCCACAGTGCTTTTTTTTTTTTAGAGCAGGGGCTAATGAATGTTGTCAACAAACAATAATGAATAATACTTATACGACACATGAGATTCTCTAGCTTAGGGTATGGATAACTGAACAGACCAGATCAATGGCAGATGCTATAGCTCCAAATCATGTACTGCACGTGATCGGGTAGGGTTTTTGTGAGGCTGAAGATGCTTTATAAAAAAGTATGATTTTGGTTTACTTAGAAGTCAGTCAATTGTCTTTCACATATATCTATATCTATATATTTATTTATGCATCTAGTGGATGGGCATTGCAATGGGCCCCCCAAACAAGAGGGAAAAAATAATGGGGTTGGGGCGCGAGGCTAACAAAATAGATACAAGCGTGATGCTGTAGCCTGGTGCTGTTGTTTGTATTGTATCTTATAGGTATAAGTGTGCAGAGACTCTTCCACACATAGACTGGATGCCTCTGAATATGATGACGCTTGAATAAACCTTCTAATCTAAACTCTGTTTCATCTGCTTGTGAAACATTCAACCTCCACAAGGTGGTGCTAGAGTACTTCTATCATTTCCATGTTGTTAACAAAGCACCACGATAAGAGAGATCAATGCTCACATTAGAGCATACAGTAATTCTGTATTCTTCTGTTGAGTTAAAAATTATAATAATTCAATGTGAGAATAGCATTTATGCAATATGCCCACGGCATACTTTTTAAACATCAATTTAAACTGTCTTGCATGATTATAAACATACTGTATTAGAGCATTGTCTCATTAAAGTGTTCATTCATAATGAATATAGACATGATGATGATGATGATGATAATGCAGTATATCACCTTTAATACAAAACATGAAGCTAGTGCTTTACATTAAAAATATTATAAGAAAAACATGATTTAGAGAAAATCTTGCATTTGATTAATTGAATACTCTAATCTTTAATCTACATGAATACATTGTAGCCAGGGCAGGAAATTCACGGCGGCCACGACGGCCATGGCCGTCGTTGCCCCTCTCTTTGGCCGTGTGCCCCTCGAAAAATTACATGCCCAAACGGCCACAGTGGCCGTGGTGCCCCGGCGCCCACAGCAGTCAGTTAACTTCATTTCACCGTTTTCCATCTGCGCGATTTTCCAGTCATTACGGTGACAGCAGTGCCTGATTGGTTGAGCTGCTTATATGACCAGTAGTAGATTCGATTTATGCTCGTAGCAGCCGCCGGAGTCCCGCTACACAGTGTTTATACAACACAAAAGCATCACCGGGCTAAACGGGAGTTAAATCTAACGCAGCCTGTTGAATAAATCCGGATGTGCGAACGAATCTTCAAACGGAGCTCTGCTGCTAGTCTGTCTGTATTTCACGACAATGTGCATTAATGTCACACTGTCATTGGCTGCACCTGTGTGCTGTGCTAGTTAGTTTTTATAATATGATACGCCAGCTTTCCAGTTGCTCACTGCATGGACGGACACACATTTGTCTCCCGTTTTGTCCAAGCAAGAGAGTGAAAGTTTTTCTCTCTCTCTCTCTTTCTTTTTTTTCAAGCCGCTGCCTGCTGTGAGTGCCGTGCCGTCAACACAAAACGAGCTGTATATCCAATGTGCTCTGTGTTGCTAAAGCTCCCCTTTAAATCACATGTTTGTGCAAGAAAGAAAAGATTGTAAATCCGTTGATCCAAATGAAGACTGAGACTGTACAGCAGCAGCTCTGCAATGAAGCGCAAAGTAGGCTACACTGTTACGTGTAAAACAATAGGGTGAAGGCAGATAAATTGGGACACTTTTTGGAAGCGCAAAGTATAGGGTGAAGTCAGGTAAAATGGTCTGCTTTTTGGTAATTGGCCTAGGAAACTAAGAAAAAGCAATGTGTGATACTGAATTAGTTTTTATGATTAATAAGGACTGTTGTCAACATGTTTAAGTTAAATTTATGTAATAAAATAAATTAGTTTTGATCCTACAGCTTTTGAAAAACACCCTAAATAGGGCTAAAGTGGTTCATGTATATAATAATATTATAATTTATATATACAAAGTAACTAGTAACTAAAGGTTATTCAAAATTACAATAACAAATTAAGTACAATACTTAATTAAATGTACTTAGTTACTTTACACCGCTGCACATGGAAAAACATAAATAAACAGCTTTTTGATATTTATTTAATTGAAAGGTATTACATTAGCCTAATTAAAAATGTAATCTTCCTTAATGTTTAAGCTAAATCAATTATGACTGGCATGGACTTAAAATCATTGTTTTAATTGATGGCCTTCCTGCCCTGGCACTTGGCCCTCAAAAATTTGACAACACTAAAGGCCAACTGGCCTTGCCCCTAAAATGACGAAATTCCAGGCCTGATTGTAGCAACACACCATTAAACTGATACATGGTGAACATGATGGTTTCAGCACACAACTCTTTCACACATCCAGTAGAGAGAGTAAGAACACGGTCTGTCGGCCCATCCTTTGGTAGGTGCGCCAGGAAGAGACCCATCATAATACTCAACACAGTCATATTTTGCATTAGGGTGCTTGTTGCTTTCATAATGAGGCTCACCAGGGTGCCAGAACCTGTAGAAGTAGGAACATATAATTATTACAATACTTTTACAATGATGCTTTTTCTATCTACTCTAGTTAGTTTTTTAATCATGACCTCACTTTATATTCAGTGATTTTTTGTGTTTTTTGTGTAAAAAAACTGTACAGTGGACAATAATGTCTGTATCTTTGACTGAAATGTACTCAAAGCAATGTCAATACTTCTAAATGTTCAAGTATTTCTATATGTGTGTAATGTGTGAAGGTGGGTTCATTTTTGAGCCACATACTGCACCAGACCTGCACATATAGGCTGCGTCATTGAATGATTGAATAATGTATGAACATGATTGTGATTAGTACAGGTAGTAAAGTTAAAGTTTATGTTAAAATGATAACAAATAAAGCCACAGGGAGCTTGTTTCCATTGTGGTCCACACACTCAATTCATCACAAGTTCACAACCCATTTCAGGGGCACCGAAACTGGTCGTGCGTCCGTCCGTCCTCCAAGTTTGTGTACAGCTAATCTCCGGCGCCGTTGGCCCGGTCGCTGCCAAAATTAGCACACACACTCCCTGGATGCCAATTCAGAACCTCTGCCCCACATTTTTCAAATGGCCCTATTCTAGCGCCACCTTGAGGCCGATGTTTGCGAAACACATTTCTGTACACTACTCCTACAGATTTTGACCAAAAATCACGCAAATCGGTAGACAGTGTCTCTACAGTCATGTGATCGACACAGATCTGTCCGATTGTCCATATTCCATCCTGATTGGCTGATATTGGCTTTCAAAGTTTGTAAGATTGGTCCATTTTGGACAAAATGCCTCAAATCACAAATGCAGAGTGCAATTAACATGAAATCGTGCACACACGTTCCCACTAGGCCGAGGAAGAAATGCCACTTAAAATTTTTGAAATCAGCCTCATGGTGGCGCTATAACAGGCCGATTCGTGGTTTTACCTATAACTCCACCGATCAGTTTCAAACTTTGTAAGCGCACTCCCTGGATGCCAATTCAGAACCTCTGCCCCACATTTTTCAAATGGCCCTGTTCTAGCGCCACCATGAGGCCGATATTTGCAAAACACATTTCTGTACACTACTCCTACAGATTTTGTCCAAAAATCACGCAAATCGGTAGACAGTGTCTCTACAGTCATGTGATCGACACAGATCTGTCTGATTGTCCATATTCCATCCTGATTGGCTGATATTGACTTTCAAAGTTTGTAAGATTGGTCCATTTTGGACAAAATGCCCCAAATCGCAAATGCAGAGTGCAATTAACATGAAATCGCGCACACACGTTCCCGCTAAGCCGAGGAAGAAATACCACTTCAAATTTTTGAAATCAGCCTCATGGTGGCGCTATAACAGGCCGATTCGTGGTTTTACCTATAACTACACCAATCAGTTTCAAACTTTGTAAGCAAAGAGCACTCCCTGGCTGCCAATTCAGAACCTCTGCCACCCACACTTTTCACATGGGCCTGTTCTAGCGCCACCAGGAGGCCAATTTGTGCAAAACTACCTTTTGGCCAGTACTCCTACAGATTTTGTCCAAAAATCACGCAAATCAGTAGACAGTATCTCTACAGTCATGTGATCGACATGGATCTATCTGATTGTCCATGTTCCATCCTGGTTGGCTGAGATTGGCTTTCAAAGTTTGTAAGATTGGTCCGTTTCGGAAAAAATGCCTCAAATCACAAACGCAGAGTGCAATTAACATGAAATCGCGCACACACGTTCCCACTAGGCCGAGGAAGAAATGCCACTTCAAATTTTTGAAATCAGCCTCATGGTGGCACTATAACTATTCGTGGTTTTACCTATAACTCCACCGATCAGTTTCAAACTTTGTAAGCACACTCCCTATAGGCCAAGGAAAAGCCCTTTCCTTGTATTTTTCACATCAGCCTTTTATAGCGCCACCAGGAGGCCGACTTATGTAAGACACATTTTTGGATATTACTCCTTCAGATTTTACCCAAAATTAACACAAATCAGTACACATTATCTCTACAGTCATATGATCAAGACAGATCTGTCCCGTATTAAATATTCAATCCTGATTGGCTAAGATTGGCCTCCAAACTTTGCAGGATTGATCCGTTTCAAACAAAATGCCTCAAATCAAACACAGCGTTCAATTGTAATGAAATTGTGCACGCACATTTGCAAAAGGCCAAGGAAGAAATTACGCTACAAAATGTTCAAATCAGCCTCATGGTGGCGCCATGAAAGGTCTAAGGGTCGATTCACTCTCTAATAGTGAGCCTAACTAATTTCGGTTCGGCACTGGCCAGACCCAAATATGGGTCGTCGTTCCCGGTTCGGGGGGGCGTCAACCGACTAAACTCGGCTCCACGGTGCTGGCGAAATGTTGTGACCTCCCGACTTAATTTCGGTACTCAGCGGTGTCTTCTCATTCATTCAGCCCGGCTTCACGTTCATATTCTCGGCTGTGAATCCAAGGAAACAGCGGTCGTTTGGGAGGGAGACACGCCGACTTCCAAATGATTGTGGACGCCGTGTATTGAGTGTTTCATAGCGAATACAGACAGTGCAGCTGGGTCTCGCTGGCGTGCGCGCGACACACACACACACACACACACACACACACACACACACACACACACACACACACACACACACACACACACACACAGAGCTTTGGTACATGTCTTGCTACTCGCCGACCGTTTTAAAGAGAAAAGAAAAGCATAGACACAACGTGGCTAATGTTCCGTGTTGATAGGTTTTCCACGACGAGTTGTGACTGCGTGATGATATGCATGCAGCAAGAGAGGCGGCCGCAGCACGTCTATAATGTGAGCATGTAGATTGAATGTTTTTGACGGAGCCTGCGCGTGTGTGAGAGTGATGAGAGAGACAGAGAGACCCCGCTGCGCTGCTGCTCACTGCCAGTCACTGGACCTCCAGCGTGCAGCCGCGAGGGCCAGTCAGATATGTATCCGCCCTGCAATGCTCATTTCTCGGCCACAAACGTTTTTATGCCACAGACCTCCAATATTTCCATGCGACTTCGGCAGTAGCCGTTAAGAAAGTATGGATGAACTCCCCCCGAACCTAAATAAATTTGTGGTCGGGGAGCCCTCCCGAACCGAAATTAGTTAGGCTCTTTATTAGAGTGTGAAACGACCCTAAGATTGGTGAAGAACACATGCCACCCTTTTTACATTGGCCTATTATAGCACCACCAGGACGCATGGCTGGTGGAGACCTGTGCTCGGAAGAGCACTTCTTCTAGTTTAGTTTTACTTTCTGAGGCTGTGCGATAAAAAAATAAGAAAGAAATCTAACCTACATTTTTATCCAAATACCTACATACTATGATTGAATATGAAAATGGGTTCACACTTATTTTATATTTTTAAGTGTAGCAACAGTGATAGGTAAACAATGCTCTTATTTTATATTCCACAGACCAGAAGGCAGAGCGCTCTGGCCACGTTCAGGTGTTTAGACAGATATCTTGTGTAGTGTTTATAGAGACTGTTGTGTTCCCTCTCAAACACTTGCCCGGTCGGGCAACCACAAAGCAAACTCCACCTGCCCGAAAGTTTTATTTACCTGCCGGGGGCAGGTGGGCAAGCCTTAGTGTCAATGCCTGTGTAACAATTTTAAAATATAGCTACAAGCAGCGATAATGGGGCCAAGCTATAGACTAAAAAAAAACGATAAGCAATATGCACTGTAAGCCATAGAAAAATGAAAGATTGAACTTGAAGAGAAAGAAGACCTCACCCACCCTGACCTACCTCCATCCACTTCCTCCACTCACACCCACCAACCTCTAGCCACTTAAACCCATGCCTCCACTCACTTTCACCCATCTGCACCCACTTTAACCCACCGCCACTCCCTATTACCTATTATACTATTACACAATTACACTTATTACACCATTACAATATCACACCTATTACATTTTTACACCTATTACACGTATTATAATATTACCCTAAGACATGAACACGACCTTCATACTCACAGACTACAACACTTTCCATTTAGCTATCTAGAATGGTAGACTTATGCTTGGTGTCTGTCTGGTTAAAATAATAATACAAAAAATCCTGCCGTTATGAATCAAGCAACACTACTTTAGATCATTGGTTCCCAAACCTTTTAGCTTGAGCCACAAAATAGAAATTACCAAAACGAAGTACGTCATACATTGAAAATAACTACCGGTACTCTCAAAAGAGCATTTCATTTTACACACAGTCATGTTTTGTGCAATGCAATTAAAATAAGTTAACTGCATGAGGTGAGACCATTGGCGTTAAAGGCACACATCTTACTGATTGAGCTATTTGTAAAGCTGACTGAGACTCATCCACACAGATCTTTTCTTTTCTTTATTTAACAAAGCCAGACCTTTATAATATCCATTGGTTCATGGAGGGGGGCCCAAACTAGCAGAAATAGCTGATCTACAAGCTCACAACGTATATCTTTAAGTATTTGACCCTAACACTAACCCTAATAACATTACAGTAATATATTACTAAGTAAGGTGTTACTGTCCAACACTGCTCATGACACATCAGTGTAGCTCCACACACCCTTTGAGAAGCACTGTTCTAGATATTAGATGCACATTAACTGGATAGTGAAGTAGACTCAGATGTCTTAGTGACAGTGCAGTAGGGATGGAGCTCGAAACACAAACACAAGCCTGTTACAATTACATAGTCGATAACAAATGTATTGAGTACCCGGTATTAGGGATGGCCAAATGGAGAATTTTTCTTAACCGAAAACCGCAAGGCCTTTTCGGTTAATTAACCGTTAAGAAAATGTGTTTAAAAATGCGCTATTTTAGCGATTTAAAAAAGGAAAATACACCCGTTTTTCCCCCATAATAAAGTGCCATATTTACACATTAAAAACAATAAAACTAGGAGAAACAAGAATGCAAATGTTTTCTAAAATAAATGTGTTTTTGCAAAGAAACGGTGGGATTGAAATAATCGTCTGTAATGTGATGCGCTGTCGCCTGGAATTTGCATATATAGACAAAAGGGGGCTTGAGCCCCTGCCCTTTTATCCGTCTGTAAAAATTGCCTCTTTTTGCTATGATAAAAGAAATGCAAAAGTCCCCTGTCCATACCATAACTGAAGGCTGCATTCAAGAGAATTGTCCACCAAAAGGCCCTTTTAGAAATGTCAGCCCCTGCCTTTCTAACATTCTCTGCACGTCCCTGGCTGTAGTCTGTCCCGTCGTAGCAGCGAGACACTCGGACTTCACTTCCCCCTCTCCTCTGTGTTTGTTGTGTAGAGCAATAACTTCCAATCGTATGACTTTTGGAATGGTTGAAAAAACATTGGCTAAACGGGATGTCCATTTCATTCATATTCTTCTCTCTCGCCCGTGTTTTGTGTGTGCTGAACGATGCAGCGATCATTGCGAGTCTGAGCTTTGTGTTATTTTCGCATAGCCAACTCTGTAACCAAGACGAGTCGACCTTAGCGTTCCACACGTCATGTAACATTAGAAAGTTGTGTTTAAAGCTCTTCTTAAACGGGATTCAATGTGACGGTCTGTTTAGGAAAATCCAATCGGAGCATTTGTTTCCTGATGTGCCGTGTAAGATTCCAATCCAAATGAAGCGTCGCAGACTCGCAGTTGTATGCATGGATGTTACACAGACATTGGTGACCCAGAAATGTGTGTCCGCAGCGCGTATAGATGCATGGTTGATAACTTGATGTTGCATAGACATTGGTGTACGGGGCTTTTGGTGTGACACATGGGTTGCTTTTCTTTTCTTTTTTTTTTGTCAAAATTAACCGTTAGAGTTTACCGGTAACCAATTTCTTATCGGTTTACCGGTAACGGAATTTCTTATCGGTTTACCGGTAACGGTTAACCGTTGGCCATCCCTACCCGGTATCAATAAGCTTAGGGCCTATCAAGCCTGTTATCGAGCATACAGCATCCCATGACATCATGTTTAAACAATCAAGACAAGAGGCGATCAAGAAATTATTACAGTACTATTCCTAATATAAATCCATTTAACACATTAATGACGCATTAATGTTGTTTTATATAGGCAAAATATATTATACTTTTATTATTGTCATCTTCACAACTGGCCAATAATAAAAGATACCAGTTCTGTTAAGAATTTGTCGTCTCACATCTTTCCACGAAATATTAGAAAACGCTCAATTGTGGGCTCAATAAAAGCCCGGCTCAATAAGCAGGATCAAAAAGGTGCTCATTATCAACAACAAAAAAGAGAGAAAAAAAAAGAGCTCCATCCCTACAGTGCAGTAGATTTGTAACCATTTAATACGACTAATTAGAATGGTTGGTATGAAGTAGCCTGGCTCCAGCCAATAGACCCGCCCACTCTCTGAGTGAACTGCTTCTCTTGGTCTGGTTTTGTCATATGACGCGTCTCTTTCTACCGAAACCGACCGAAACCGACCAATGAAATCAATGCAATACGGAGGAGGGGTGCGTCTAACTTTTGAAAATCAACAGAAACAGTGGAGGGAGGGGTGGCTCACCAGAGTTCTTAATTGCCTCCTTTAAACTTCAAAAGAGCTACAAGTCCAAGTGTCGATAGCTCGTTAGTGATTCTCTCTAATCAACGAAACATCAAATACAATGACCTGTTTGGTGCATGTCATAGAGGGGAGGGGAGGAGGGAATGTTTTGTGTGCAAAAGTCAAACACAACCCCTCCCACCAGATCTCTTTTGATTGGGAATTTCACATTTTAAATCCCCTCCCCTTTTCAATCAAATAGAATGGGGACAACATCAGACTCAAGCTCCAGCGTAGTCTGAAATCAGGCTAGGTATGAAGAAGATGATCAGTCTTACGTTGGTGTGGTCAGTGGTGTGCCGTCCACCCACTGGAACGATCCTTCTGTCTCTCTGTCGGTCAAACCCAGCCACACTGTCTTGTTGAAACTGACAACAAAGTCCTGGACACGACAGAAAAGCTGATGGTTACTGATGTACACACTGTACAATAGATGTGTCACACACACACACACACACACAAACCATACCTGTTTTTCTTTGCTCTTTATGACAATCAGGTCAGAGAGTCTGTCTTTACACCACTGCCTGCTCTCCTCCCAGGTTTTCCTCTCAGTAGAGATGTAATAACAACTTCCGTCAAACTTCTGCCATCCAGGTGATTCTGATGACAAGATAACAATGTTGCTCTTTTCTTCACTTTTGAATAAAATAATTAACAACAATGAATACAAATATTGATGTCTCACTGACCACAGAGTCTCTTCAGGCAATCTCTCTCTTCAGTCACGTTGTTGTACCTGCTCTCTAACTGGTCAAAGCTGGTCTTCAGTTGGTCAAAACGGCTCTGTAACTGGTCCCTGTCTGCAGTCAGGTTGTTGACCATGGCTGGTAGTTGTTTGTAACTGGCCACTAGTTGCTCTCTCTCTGCCCTGTGAGACCGATCTGTATGGAAACAATATTATTTAAGAAAAGTGAGATAAATGATTTGCCGCGATCCCCGAGCAAACCGAAGATTTCCCGCTGTACCGCCCCGCCATGCTGGAGGAGCCCGAAGATTTAATTAGCTTTAATCATTATGAAACAATTAAAAGTATGATCACTGTTTTTCGCCGATTCGGACACTTTAGGCCCGCCTCCTAACTGTATCCTGCCGCATTTCCAGTTTTGACCAGATCTAGGTTTCTGTATCCGGTCTTTGTAAACAGTGGCGGATACAGCCTGGCAACGGATGTCTATTTCAATGGATTTTTTTTGATTCGAAAGCTGTCATCGAGTCTACATGTCTACTACATGAGTCGCGCACAGATCATGCACGATGCGTGTAGGTGCCCACGTTAAAAGGTAAGGACAATTTGGCAGCTGCTTAGTTCAGCTATTTTTAAAATGTAAAATGTACCTGTGTCTAAAATGCTATTTTTCAAAGGCGAATGGTAACTTTAGCAGCTGATAACACCACTTAAGCTACCTGTCTGCAAGGTCTATCATATCAAAACTTAATCTAGAGATGTACGTATAGGAATAAAAAAATCACAACTAGAATTTGCCCACCCAGATGGTACCGATGTCAAATGTTGAGTCTTAGCCTAAGGACTAGTGTGCTTGCTTTCAGCGAGCCCACAACCACCGGTATATACTAGAATATTGAAGAAAAAAATAATTGTTAGATCATCTCAGATATAAAACATTGCGATATATACGAATTGACTTACAGAGATAGACTGGGACAGCAATGATGAGCAGAGCTAGAACAGCACAGAGCAATCCAACACCGACTCCAATCAGCTTGTACCGTCTTATGTCTGGAGGACACACACGCACGCACGCACGCACGCACGCACGCACGCACACACACACACACACACACACACACACACACACACACACACACACACACACACACACACACACACACACACACATTTAATCGTTTATTTATGTTCACATTTTACAAGAAAACATCTTGAACACAAATACTGGTAGATGCACTCATCAAGTTCAGAATCTCTTTGATACTGTATTTCTAATCTTAGTCTATGGATACAAGAAGCACCGTCTCCTCCATATATGGCGGCTGCCTATTATCACAGATATTGAGCAGAATTTTGCCAATGCTTTGGCTTTTGGCTTGGTAATTCCTGTGTGTGTGTGCCGTCACACACACACACACACACACACACACACACACACACACACACACACACACACACACACACACACACACACACACAGTGAGAAAAGGAGTGGAAATCTCTGGACTTCTTGTTTAAAAAGTGAATTACACATTTTTTGTTTAGTTTTAGTAACATTTCTTACCAGACTGCAGTTTCCTCTGCAAATCTCTCTCCTGGAAGTAACCGGCGTTAACGTGGTCATTTGCTACGTCATCGTTGTTCTGGAGCTCAAAGTGGCCGTAACTTCCATCTGCTGCCATTCCTACCTTTATGGTTTTAATGCTTCTGTCAGCTGTTTGATACGATATATGGTCCACCTGATCACAACACACTGACCCAAAGAGAAGGATGGTCTTTCTTTTATCCGTGTGCCTCTCTTCCCCTTTAGATTGATTTGTCCCGCCCTCACATTTCATCACATTACAGCACGGTGTTGCAACAAACATGAATAGCTATTACATTTGCAAAACGAATGTGAAACGATGACACAGCAGAGAGTGACAGCAGTGGTGTAGTGGTGTGTAGTGAACAGTAGTGATTGTTTTTATTAATGTTTTATAATAAATGAATGATATACATTCCCAACTTTCATTGTTCCCGAATAGACCGGTGTCCCCATCTTGTCTATTTAAAATGTAGCCATGGGGAAGCTTGTATAAGGGGAAACCTGTACTCATGCTGTTTTGTGGCCTTTCTGGACTAAAGACAAGTCAAATCGTTGACTTGACTCGACATAAAATGTCCTTGCAGAGTTAGGCAGGTCTTATTCTTCTTCTATTATACCGCAGTCTGTAACATTACAGTCACAAAGCTTGTTGGTAAAGTTTAGATGGCCACTTCAGCCTCCAGATTGTGTGTGTGTGTGTGTGTGTGTGTGTGTGTGTGTGTGTGTGTGTGTGTGTGTGTGTGTGTGTGTGTGTGTGTGTGTGTGTGTGCGCGTGCGCGCACGATTCATATAATCAGCAACAATTTACTGGAATGATGACTAAGGGAAATGGGAAAGATGTTTTCTGACGAACTAACACTTAATTTGACAAGACTTTCCCAGTGAAAACTGAACTGAAAAAAAGGAACTGAAATGTATCCATGTACACAGAACTGGAAGTGCTGTCATCATTTTAGAGGCACAATAGCTTGTATCTTGCCTTTATTATTCATATGAAATGATCGACTTATTCTGTGATTTTATTTTTAATAAAACGATACTGTACTACTATTAATCTTCTACCTTTGCAAGTTTGCATTATTCCATATGAGTCTATAAAATATATATTTTAACTGCCTGGTGATGGCAGAACTCTGAAAGGGTCATCCACCCCTGACCGTTTTCAATGCCACTCACTATGGCAGGGTTTATGATGTCTGCAATGCCACTCACTATGGCAGGGTTTATGATGTTTTCAATGCCACTCACTATGGCAGGGTTTATGATGTCTGCAATGACACTCACTATGGCAGGGTTTATGATGTTTTCAATGCCACTCACTATGGCAGGGTTTATGATGTCTGCAATGACACTCACTATGGCAGGTTTTCTGATGTCTTCAATGCCACTCACTATGGCAGGTTTTCTGATGTCTTCAATGACACTCACTATGGCAGGGTTTATGATGTCTTCAATGCCACTCACTATGTCAGGGTTTCTGATGTCTTCAATGACTCTCACTATGGCAGGGTTTTTGAAAGTGGGTGCTGTGGCACCCTGAGGTGCCATGAGACGACTTCAAGTCCAGGGGTGCCGCCGGGACACTTTGATCATAATTGGATTTCATTCAGTTTAACCACTTTGACAGGGATTATTATTGTACTTGGTGTGTTCTTTTTTCAAATACACCAAATCTCTTTGCCAAAATTTGTAGATCTGCAGATCTTGTTGATCAGCTATTTTTGGCGATCTATATATGGCTAAGATCAGATAAATACTGGGGGCCCAGCCCATTTTGGGCTTTATAAAAAGATAATACCATTTTAAAATCAATTCTAAATTGGACGGGGAGCCAGTGGAGTGAGGCGAGGACCGGGGTGGTATGATCACCCTTGCGAGTAAGGAGCCGAGTGTCAGTGTTCTGTATGATCTGCAGATGTCTATAAAGGCAGACTGGTCCATGCCTATGCATACAGTGAATTACAGTAATGGAGCCTTGGGCAGATACACACATGGATTACCCTCTCTAGGTCAGGTGGGGAGAGATACTGTAGCCCCCGAGACACGTCATCTCTGACACTGAAGGGACAGTGGCTGATTCGTCGTTGTTGTTCAAAGATCAACAAACTACAGTATAAGTATAGGTGCAGTATTCCTGAATCCTGATAACGGTCCGTATCCAGGGTCTTCTAATGTTTTAAACCTAAAATACAGTTGCTGTTCTTGTGAACAGTTCCTTGTTCATAAGAAAATTAACAAGGAAGTGAAATCTCTACCACATGTCTATGTACGGTACATGAAACTAGATGAAGTGCTCTCCTCAGCATTTTAGAAGTACCTCACTTTTTTAAATCTCTACCACGTATCTATGTACAGTAAATGAAACTGTATAAAGTGCATCCTCAGCATTTTAGAAGTCCTGTTTTTTTTTTTTTTTTTGTCCTGCAGTTGTTATTCATATTAAACGTCTGCTGTTATGTTTTGTATTATTATGAAGTAATTTAATTATCTTAAAGAGCCTCTGACACGGCCCGAAATTATCATGTATAATCAGTGTTGGGTGTAACGGCGTTATAACTAACGACGTTACGTAGCGCTGTTAGGTTTGGTGGCAACGGAGTAACCTAACGAGTTACTTTCTGCAATATAGCAGGATCGTTACCACTTACATTTCCCCAAAAATAACGGTGTTAATTAGGTATTTAAGACCTATAATTCCCTGCTCTTTCTGTTGCCACAAAGGAAAAATAATCCATCTGACACGTAGGCCTACTGCGCTGTTTCTTGAATGAGCTCCTTTCCTGTGTCAGAGGAGGAGCCTGAGGAGGCATGCATGCACGCAGCATGGCCCGCATTTTTACACTGAAAAATGTGACCGACCAGAAATGTGTTGCCTGAGGTTGTTGCATAGTCATTCTACAGTTTACGACAGGTTACGAAAATTGGTGTAACTTGGGGTTACTCGCGGTCATCTGACTATTAGCAGCGTAGCAGCGACATAAGGAGAACTTTGTGCGCGTCTTGTTTACTTTAATTGTTAAAAGGATTCACACTATTTTTGGATTTACTTGGTGAAAGGAATAAAGGATAGATCAACGTCATTACATTATCCACGTTGAAGCTGCACACAGCCAGCCACGCACACAGCTGACAGCACTCTTTTTTGTTTACCAAACTTCCTCGCAGTGGGTTTTAATGGTCGGTAACGGGAACAGTAGCTCGTTAAGTTACTTTTCTCATTGGGTAGCAACGTAACGGATTAGTTTTTCAAGTGAGTAACTCAAGTAACCTAACGAGTTACTTCAAAATGTAACAATACCCAACATAATACAGTAAGTCACGTGGTCTCTCTAAAAACAGTTTGAAAAGGTGCATATATGACTATGGTCTTCCGGACCGGGAGAAATGCATGTTTTGAGCTTGTAGCTTGGCTATTTTCTGTCACCACACACACGCAGAACATAGCACCCAGGGGCGGAGCTACAGGGTAGGCTGGGTATGTGGCCGCTTACAGGCCCGGAACTCATGGGGCCCGGCCTTCAGATCACATGGATCTTTATTTTATTAGGATTTAGACACACTTTTTTTGCACCACCTCTAGGTGGGGCAGGCGAGCACATTTTAAACTTTATTGCGACCGTCAGGTCGCAGCTGCCCATTGGCACACACTACTGTCAGCTGTTTGATACGGCCCACCTTATCACAACATACTGAACCAAAGAGAAGGATGGTCTTTCTTTTATCCATGTGCCTCTCTACCCCTTTAGATTGATTTGTCCCGCCCTCACATTTAATCACATTACAGCACTGTGTTGCAACAAACACTAATAGCTAATTAGCTAAATATTTGCAAAACGAATGTGAAACGATGACACAGCAGAGAGTGACAGCAGTGGTGTAGTGGTGTGTAGTGAATTATGAAGGTGGCCCATGTGGTAAAGGAACAGCACCCTATGATTGTTTTTATTAATGTTTTATAATAAATGAATGATATGTTTTCCCAACTTTCATTGTTCGCGAATAGACCGGTGTCCCCATCTTGTCTATACCCTTAGATGCATAAGTGGGGTCAAAAATGACCCCAGAGGTTGTTATTCTTCAATATCTTTAAAAGTAAAAGTGTTAATATGTTCATATTCCAAGTATTCCTCATAAAACATGTTTGTGACATGA